>NC_041353.1:3564672-3864672 GCF_004354835.1 Perca flavescens
CCATAGGGATAACATTGCACAGACAAAAGCTTTCTTAAATTGTACAAGTGTTAGTAGTAGTTGAGTTTGTAGTTGTGTCAAGCGGCATGATTAGGAAGTTGGTAACAGTAAAACTGTGTGTGTGTGTGTGTGTGTGTGTGTGTGTGTGTGTGTGTGTGTGTGTGTGTGTGTGTGTGTGTGTGTGGGTTCTTGTTTAACTATATTCGTGGGGTCCAAAAACCGGGAGTCCAGTGTACTTGTGGGGTCCCGACAGCTTTGTGGGGCCAAAATGCTGGACCCCCAGAGTTTAAAAGGCAGTTTGAGGGTTAAGACTTGGTTTTAGGATTAGGGTTAGAATTAGGTTATGGTTAGGGTGAGGGTAAGGGTTAAGGTTAGGCATTTAGTTATGATGGTTAAGGTTAGGGTAAGGGTTAAGGTTAGGCATTTAGTTGTGATGGTTAAGGTTAGGGTAAGGGTTAAGGTTAGGCATTTAGTTGTGATGGTTAAGGTAAGGGTTAAGGTTAGGCATTTAGTTGTGATGGTTAAGGTGAGGTTAAGGGTTAAGGTTAGGCATTTAGTTGTGATGGTTAAGGTTAGGGTAAGGGTTAAGGTTAGGCATTTAGTTGTGATGGTTAAGGTTAGGGTAAGGGTTGAGGTTAGGCATTTAGTTGTGATGGTTAAGGTTAGGGTTAGGGGTTAGGGTTAGACATTTAGTTGTGATGGTTAAGGTGAGGGTAAGGTAAGGTAGGATGGTTAAGGTTTCACATCCTCTGAATGGTCCGTGTGTGTTTCTGTTGTTTCTAATGTGAGTCTCTTTGTTTCAGATTGGGGGCGAGCGAGGTATAAACAAGGCGTTGGGAGAGATCGACATCCTGTTCATCTACCTGCAGGACTTCTGCTTCCAGCCGAAAAACGCCACCGCCACCGCTAATGCCGCTAACTGATGCCTCGACTGTTTCAAATGTTTCCACTGAACGCTCAGCAAACAGTTCATCATATTTATCCCCTTTTTATACCAGCAACATTTCCATTTTATACTTTTATTTATTATGAATGTATTTAATTTGAGGACCTATTATTTAACAATTGTTTTTATAGGATATTTATATTGACCTGAGTACGACGGATTAGTTATTGATCTATTTGTGGATCAGAAAGTTTAAAATGCCGGAGCCGAGAGGCGCCTGGTGTTGCTCGTGTTGCCATGTTATGGCTGATTGTTATGAAGTCACCGTTCCAGTATGATTTCATGTTTCACTCTGTGCTGAAGGAACTGTGTGTTACACGACTTGAAAAGAAATAAAGTTTGGTTTTGAATATGAACGTTGGCTCGTCTCTGTGCTGCTAGTTAGAGGAACAGTTGGCTGTGTTTCAATGCACTTATTTTAATATTTCCCCCATAAATTAATAATAAAAAAAACAATAATAATAATATCAATAAAATAAATAGATAAATAATAGTAATATTTCAGGAGTTGGGCAAAAAACAATTAGACAATTTAGGTCATATAGAAAATTAATACAATTTATATTAAATATAATATTAAATTATAAAAAAATATAATAATAAAATACCCAAATATAATATTAGAACGGAAGAACAGTTAGAATATATGAAAATGTATAATAACAGTGAGTATGTTTACATGCACACCAATATTACTCTATTATTCAGAATATGACAATATTCTGAATTTGATACAGGTCATGGAAACAGCATATTACAGATGGATATTCAGAATAAGGCCTTTTTCCAAATATTGAATTCTCTTATTAAGACATGTGGGATATTCTGGTATTATTCTGGTTTTGGAAGCATTCTTTGGACGTGTAGACCGCACATTCATCTCTCAATCTGGGTCCAACAAGTCTTCCACCACTGGAAAACTTTGAATAAATCATATTTTGCATGGCTACGTGTAAACAGGAATATTAGTGGAATATTCACTTTCATTAGCCGTGTAAACAGCTTAGAGGAATATCATCTTTTTCGGAATAAGGGTAAAAACCTGAATATTATGTGCATGTAAACGTAGTCAGTGTTGTTGCTGTTCAAAGTCACTAACAGGCAGGGTTGGTAACTATTTCCAAAATATACTTTTAATATATATTGTTTGAAATGGGCTTTACACCCCGACAGCAATACATAACTTCTGGGCTCTTAAAAAAAAAAAGGAGTGATAAAGCTGCTGCTGCTGTAATCCTGTAAGAACACCCACCAATCACTGCCTCGCGGTCCGCTTGGAAAGAGCCAATGAAATGCCTCCTTGCCCCGCTGCGTGTACTCTTCCCTTTCCTTTTCATGACCCAAAGGACAAGGAGTAAGTAAGTAAGTGAGGAGTTTATGGAGAACCAACTCATGGACACTGTCATGTCCCAGGACCCAACAGTCTTTGATGTTGAGGAGTTTTTGGGAAGAATGTCCTCAACAAAGAACACGGTACCAACCTACCAAGAGTCGGGGTCTGCCGAGGTTTCTTCCTAAAAGGGAGTATCTCCTCACCACTGTCGCAATAGCCACTGCTAATGCTTTTTTTTTTTTTTTAACTTATCTGAAATGTTTCAAAAAGTAAAAAAATAAAATCCAACAATAACTCAGCCCCCAGCCACACAGTAAGAGCCTCAAAGGAGCCGGCACAGAGCCGCCCGCATACGGCTCAAGAGCCGCAGGTTCGCCACCCCTGGTCTATATGGAGATTAACGGGGGAAAGCAAACGCCACACCCCCGGGGGGAGGACGCCTCACGTGCGACAATAACGGGACGGTTAACGGGGAAACAAAACGCCACACATGGGACGCGATCCCCGGGCCTTGTGATCCCAATGAATATCAAAATCAGACAGTAAGTTACTATGTAATCTCCTGCTTCTAGACACTTTTTAAATTATCCTAAGCTGTCACTAATGGCCAACTTATTTGTTCAAATAAACATTGGTTGAAATGAGTCATCAGTAGATGCAGGTCATTATATGACAAAGGCAGAAGAACAAATGCAATCACAAACTGGCTCAAGGTGTTCTTTATTTAATTCAGGGAATGACATTACTGTCAAATACACCTAAGCATGTTTTTTCCATAACCAGTTGTGGAAGACTACCATTTCCTGAATTGTTTGACCCATCCACCCCCTCCCAACCAACATCCTTACGCAGATTTTCGGCATTTAATACAACTCGCGACGTGTTGGATACCAACAAAGTAAATGTGTTCCATTATCTTTATTGTGACTATTACTGTTCATCATAACCCCCAACCGGCACCGTCAGACACCGCCTACCAAGAGCCTGGGTCTGTCCCAGGTTAAAAGGGAGTTTCTCCTCACCACTGTCGCAACAGCCACTGCTAATGCTTGCTCTTGGGGGGAATTATTGGAATTGGTGGGGCTTTGTAAATTATAGAGTGTGGTCTAGACCTACTCTATCTGTAAAGGGTCTCGAGATAACTCTTGTTATGATTTGATACTATAAATAAAATTGAATTGAATTGTAGACGTGCTGTGACCACGACATATGCTTCCCATTTAAACACATTAGTTTACATTTTCGTGCTGGCCATCACGACAAATACGACAAAAACGTCCCCGTGAACACGAATTAATAGATTAAAACATAACATGACCATTTCACGAGCTGTCATGAGACTGGGCTATGGTAGCACGTCACCACACAGCAGCTTAGAGGCATTTTCCTGTTGTTTGCTAGCAGACGACATTGACGAGGAAGAAACCTTCACACAATACAAGTCAACGGAGAGCCGAGAGTTATTTTCCCCTCCGCTGGCTATGCAGAGACTTGGTTTACTCTTGGTTGTGGGTGGATGACGGACGATTGTGTCCAAACGATGACTATTTGAAGCAAATGTCACAGACCTGAACGGCAATCTCCATCATTTTATATTTGAATCTCATTTGTTTTGCAGTTTTAAACGTGAAACCTTTCACTTAACGTCACCATCAGTTCACTGCCTTATCGCTGAAAGCTCCACAGCATGGTTTATACCTCTAAATGTTCGTGGGTCACATCCTCTCAAACGCTGCAGAGCAAACACACACCGGACGACTAGCGCATAGCGTTGGCGAGGATATAGGACAGCGGTGAATCGAGATGCTGCCAGCGTGCAGCCGAACAAACAAACAAGACGTGTGGGTGTTTTTAAAGTGAGTCATATGTCGCCAGTGTGTGTCTGTGTGTGTGTATATGTGTGAGTGTGTGAGTGTGTGTATTGCCCTTTAAGATCACTAATGGTTTCTTAACAGCAGTGTGTGAAAGAAGTAGCTACTCAGATTTGCAGGTAGTCCAGAGAAAGAATAATCTACTTGCCTAAAATCAATTTTTACTGGCACCTTATACACATGTGGTTATCCAATAACAACAAAAGACTCACGTAAGTTGTTATATTTGATCTTTATATACTATGTATAAATACATCATGGACAGCAGTGGTGTAGCCTATGTGATACGCAGGTATACGCAGTATACCCACTAAGAAAGCTCCAGGATTTCCATATACCCACTTAAAAATGCCCAATGACCTGCAACAACATACTTTCCATCATATTTTTTTATATATTTTGAATTGTCATCTGTGTTCTTTTTCTTTGCATAGGCTAAATAAAGGGATTTCCACCATAAATTGGTGCATAAAAGTGTATCCAAATGCAATAAAAATGAAGTTGCTGACGCTCAAAACTTCCCTGGGGGAGGACACCCAGACCCCCCCACCATGATATGCGCCCCGTATATAGTACAGTATACCCACTACAATACATTAGACTACACCACTGATGGACAGTGTCAGACATGAGTTTAAGGTAATACTGAAAGTGGAGGCTAATATTTAAGAAAAGCTATACAATATAATTGCAATAATTAACTCAACAGTTTCTACAGAGTGATACATTTTTAGGTACCCTCATTTCTACTCTGTCATAGAGTTTGAGTTTTTATTTTTCAGTTTCTAAACCTACAATATGTGCAAAAGAGACGTGTTTTATGAAAACACTTCAACTTTATCTGCCTTGGACTCAAACTTGTGGCAAACTTCGCAAAAAAGGTGCAGTTGTTTCATCGACATCCTCTTCCAGGACGCTTGAAACTCTCTTTAGCTTTAGCTCGTACGCAGCCACCGTACTGAAGCTTGAATTGAAGCTGCTCCTTGAATTTACTTTTGAATGCACACAATTACATGACATGACATGACATGACATGACATGACATGACATGACATGACATGACATGACATGACATGACATGACATGACATGACAGGACATTACCTTACATTACATGTCATTTAGCTGACGCTTTTATCCAAAGTGACTTCCAATTAAGTGCTTTCAACCTTGAAGGTACAAAATCCAGACAACAAGTAGTAAGTGCAAGTACATTAGCTTTAAATCAGCAAAATTACAAAGAGCCAATGAAAGTGCAGCTGTAAATATACATACTTTTTTATTATTATTATTATTATTATTATTATTATCCGAGATGCAGTTGGAAGAGATGTGTTCTTAGCCCGCGGAGGAAGGTGCGTAGGCTTTCGGCCGTCCTGATGTCAATAGCGCTACCGCAGGTCCTTCATCCCAGCAGCAGTCAGACTCTTTAATGCAACATCATAATGTAGCAATGCTAGCTGTCTCTGCAATATGAGCCATCACTGGACGATAGTCTGCACTATGCATATTTATCTATTTTTTACTCTGTGTCACCTACAAATGTGCAAAATGTAATTTTCTATTGATCTGCACCTTACTCATCTGTATATCTGTTTATATATTGTCTGTTTATGTATATAAGGTGTTTAATAAGGTAATGTAATGTTAAATATTTTTGTTTTATTACTATTATTATTATAACTGTATAGTTTTTCTCATGTCTAATTAATGTGTATTTGTGTTATTCCTAGCACAGGAATTTCCCCAGTGTAGGATTAATAAAGTCTATCTTATCTTATCTTATCTTAATTATAGCAGAGTTCTTGTTTAAGACTAAAATTAAAATGCGAGCCCACACTGAATCCCTCAATAGGCCGTTTATTGATGAGAAAACCATAAACAAGGAGTCTGTCTGTGAAAATACTTTAGGCCTAGGTTGCAGCAGTGAGCACTTTGAGTGACTCGTGGAAATTGCCCGAGTATGGATGGATGGATGGGGAAAATAACACACAACGTAGGGAGTCATCCACAATAGAAAGAGGAGAAGACAAAAGAAAAAATGCTTCTTCTAACAACTTAGACATGGGCAAGGAGAGAGGGCCAAGAGAACGGTAACGTCATTTATGATACGATGATTTGAACTACTTGAACGGGCGAGTTGCTATATTTTCTTGCCCCGGGCCATCGGGCAACCCTTATTGTTGAACCCTGAAAATAACAAAAGTATTAGCTTCAAAATAAACTTAAAGTACCAAACGTTAAGGTACTCATTCTGCAGAGAAATATATATATATATATATATATATATATATATATATATATATTATTGTATATAATATATATATATATATATATATATATATATATAATATATATAATATAAGTTATTGATGCAATAATGTGTCCATCACTTTAAATAGAATACAATAGAAACAGATAAAAACAATATCTCTTGAAATCGGATGTCTATCTTTACAATTGATTTTTATCAGATTAAATTAAATCTTATCTGATGACACACACACACACACACACACACACACACACACACACACACACACACACACACACACACACACACAATGACCTATATATAACTGGTGCAGAAAAAAGTAGATGAGACCTACTTACCTACTTTCAGTGGTGTAGGTTTGGTTTCAGCTCACTGTGAGTGTGTGTGTGTGTGTGTGTGTGTGTGTGTGTGTGTGTGTGTGTGTGTGTGTGTGTGTGTGTGTGTGTGTGTCAGTTTGCTGGTGCTTTGGGGTTGCTGGACGTTTCAGTGAGGGTGCTCTGAAATTTAAGATTTATAAGATTTAATAAGATTTAACCATAACCATCACCCATAACCCTTAAACTGCTTGTAATGCATTGATTTACTGTTTGCAGTCTGGGCTCCTGAACTCATCTTCTGTTCTAAAAACAAATCTCTTCCGACTGCACCTTGGCAAAAAACATGATGGTTGTTATAAAACAATGAAAAATAAAAAGAAGTGCACGTACATGTGGCACTTTGTAGTTTAGCTTATTTGAAGCTAACGTGCTTCATCTATGTGCTTCTTGCTGTTCTGAGTTTGTTCCCTAATGGTTAAATGCACTTATTGGAAGTCGCTTTGGATTGAAATGCTGATTGGCAAAGACAACCCTTACGCTGCCTTCAGTAGTAGATACAAACTGTAAACTGTCAAAAACTGCAGTAAAAACCGTGATTGAGACGCAGATTCAGAATGTGCTGTATACAGTACATGTCCAAAGAATGCTTCTAAAACCTGAATAATACCAGAATATCCCACATGTCTTAATCAGAAAATGCTCTGAAGCCTTATTCCGAATATCCAACCGGAATATGCTGTTTACATGACCTGAATAAAATTGGGAATATTGTCATATTCGGAATGATAGTGGAATATTGGTGTGCATGTAAATGTTCTCAATGACAGTGGGAGCACAATTTAAAAGGCATATGGGTAAGTGCAAGATATCCAGAAGTATACAACAAGAATATTTGAAAGAACAAAGACGATAAAGTACGATAAAGAGAGAGAGACAAAATAAATACACATGACTTTGGATTAATCAAAGCTTGTTTCACACCGTTCTGAGTAGGGGTGCATGATATATCGACTCAATATCGTTATCGCGATATCACGTTGTGCAATATTATATCAAAAGTGTCTAAGTATGCAATAAAACATGTCCTGTTCTCTTTATTTATATTCTATATGCAACCAAAACATGTCCTGTTCTCTTTATTTATATATTCTATACTGTCCAACCAGTAGAACATGTCCTGTTCTCTTTATTTATATATTTTACACTGTCCAACCAGTAGAACATGTCCTGTTATCTTTATTTATATATTTTATACTGTCTAACAAGTAAAACATGTCCTGTTCTCTTTATTTATATATTCTATACTGTCCAACCAGTAGAACATGTCCTGTTCTCTTTATTTATATATTTTATACTGTCCAACCAGTAGAACATGTCCTGTTATCTTTATTTATATATTTTATACTGTCCAACCAGTAAAAAGACTTGGTCCTCATTTATTTATTCATGTTGGACCAGTCTAATATGAAATACACCTTGTGTTGTATTTGTTATGAATTTATTTTGATGCGTTTTCCCGTAACTTTTGTAGTTTTACATATGTTTAAAAATATCGGAATTAATATCGATATCGCAATATCACATTTTGTCGATATATAGTTCGTAGTAGTATATGTGCGCCCCTAGTTCTGAGGAAACATGTGGTTCCACCCAGAAGCCTGAAGCAAAACGTTGCACACTGGTTTGAGATTGAACGTGCCCTCAGCGCTGCAGTTACCTGACCTCCCCCGCTCCCCCGCTCACCTGCATCTCATTCCCTCGTCAGCCTCTCATCTCAGACACCAGCGCAGGTTCAGTCATTTCCTGCCAGGCCATCAAAGTCACCAAATGCTTCATGATTTGGTTGCAGGGTCTCCCTGCTACATTATTCTATCCTGTGGATTTTAAGGGACATTTCACCCAGAAACAGCTTGAATCATATATAATAATCTCACCTCTCTAGACTCTCTGTGGTCCCGAGATAAGTTTTCTGAAGAAGAACGGAGCGCCCGGAAAATAAAATCACATCAGTGCAAAACAGACTTCAACTGAGGCCGAAAGAAAGACAGCAAACAAGGTTATAAAACGTTCTCAAAGTTGTCTATATATTTATACACAGTTGATTTGGTCTTACATGTCTATTGTTCAGTCCTTCCAGAAAAATGTGGAGTTTTTTTGTGATTGTTCCTGGCAAAAATCCTTGATTATGCAGCACGTTTTCTTAAAAAATGCGATGGAACATGCGGGATATTTATGCAATTTTATGCGATGAAATTGCGGGAACTTGCAAAAACTGCGGTTTGATGAAAAAGAGAAAAAAATAAAAAAGTTAAGAAATTATTTTTCAACTTTCTGCTAAGATATATTATGTGTGACTTATTTGCAACGAAAATGCGGGGATTATGAAATCATGCTGCAAGCCCGCATATTTTGCGCAGAAATTGACAATTCATGCAGCGAAATATTTGAAAATTAATATGTGGACTTTGGCTGATTATGCGATCACATAATTGCGTTTTTCTGGAGGGACTGGTTGTTGTTTGTATTTGACGTACCCACTTTTCTCTCTTTATCTTATTTCTCTCCCTGTGCTCCCATCTCTTATCTTATCGTACCTTATGCTGCGTTCCAGACACAATCTGTAGCCCGTCAGTTACGACTTCAAGTCACAACTCACGACTTGGTGGCGAAGTCACGACAAAGTTAGCTAGCGCTAGCTAACGTTGACGTTAGCCAGCACTAGCTGATACTAGCGATTTCTAGTCGGCGACATATTTTGGGCTTCATTTAATAAGCATAACCTGTAGTAGTACACAATCGTATGTGTATTGTTTTGATTACAATGTGCGGAATTACTTACCGTTGCCTATTTATGTCTATTAACTTCTCTTTCTCACCGTTAAGGGACCGTTTGGTATTTATGGAATGGACCACCAGAGGAAAATAGGGCAGGGTCACAAAAAGTTTGTATTCATGAAAAGAGCAACATTTGAAAGGGGCTTGTTTGGTGCATATTTTTCCATGTAGTAGTCTCCCTAGCAGATGGGTCTGACCACATACGTGGAGTTTGCTTGGGGCAAGGGGAGCACTGCCCCCCCTGGTTGCTGAAACGGGTAATTGCATTGTTTAAAAAATGAGTGGAATAATTGTTTGGCATGACCAGATATTTTATAAAAATTTAAAATAACGCAAAACAACTAAATGGTGGTAGGTAATACATCCAATTTCATATACTGCTTTAGTAAAAAAAAATATTACCTGGCTGACGATGGGAGCAGCAGGACGCAAAAAACGAAAATGAATGTTGCACTGGACATCTTGCCATGCCAACGTTGCCATAGAGGTTTCCTAAATGCCATGTATATACATTTGATGTCACCTTGATTGCGCTTTTGTGTAGATTTTGACTTTTATGCGTTTTATTCCACTAAGTGGAGAGGCCTCGTTCACCTGTTTGGAGCTGGCTGGTGATTGTGACACTCGTCGTATAGGCCTTGCAGGATACATCGTAACTCTATTTGTGGATCTACTGATCGCTGTGGATTACTTTCTTTTCGTGTCATTGGATTACGGCAAAATACGGATCTTTTTTTCTTAACATGTAGGCTATTAACGTTTTATGGTGCGATTGCGCTGCGTTTGGAGAGGCATCTCACCAGACTGTAGGTCCAACACTGATTGTTCACGTCTGTCTATTGCGTTTCAAGACAGCCGTGCCGCGATTGATTATCACCCATGTGTGCTTTGTTGAATGGTCTCAATGTTTTATAGTTTTATTTCAGGTGAATACTAGTTTACTAGAGGAGTAACTTAGTATTTGAAGTAATGCAGTAATGCAGGAAGTGTGCATTTAGTTTCATGCTTATTGTGTTTCCCCAACAATGTCAGTGAGTAAATCTCCTGAAATGGCCCCCACACCATAACAGAGGAGTGGGATGCGTCAGATGCGAATGCAGAGTATGTCATTGCTGTAAAAAAGCCAATGGGAATCTGTATATATTTGCTAAGCACAAGCCAGTACGAAAAGGCTCGATAAGTTGTTGGGGGAGGGTCATCCCTTTGTTCCAAATCGTTTTGGAGGCTCATAGAAAAATTACTACTGGTGAGAGGAGGGTCAGGTCTATTTTGACGAAAGGTCCCAAAACTCCTCCAGTGGCCCCTGAAATAAATAACGAACAGCCCCTAATCACCGGCGTCTGTACAGCATCAACAGGGGTCGCCTCTGTTGTGTGTGTGTGTGTGTGTGTGTGAGACGTCAGAAACTGTAACTGGGAGAACAACCATCTGGTACCAGGTCCCGGGGAGTAAGTTAGGGGTCCCAGGGCACTTTCACTGGTAGAAAGTTGTGAAAACACGAGTTATGGGTTGCCTGGAACGCAGCATTAATAAAAGTGTCAAGCAAATTAAAATTGCATGAAATCATAAAAGCACATGATCCTCGTTGACATAATGCAATGTGTTCCTGAGCTGCTAACCCTAAAACTAAGGCCGGCTACACACTGGCTACGTGGCGTTTCTGTTGCGTGTCAGCTGCGTGGATTTTTCTACGTCTTTATAGCCGGGACACATTTAGCCGATTATTGGCCGTCTGACAGTCTGGCGAGGTCGGTGTCTCGAGTCGGTTCGGTGTGTCCCGTGCCGTCGTCGGTCTGAACGCCGACATCGTTAATTTTGGCCGACCTGACATGTCGGAGGCAGGACAGTCGAGACTCACCAGGAAATGGGGAGCAGAATGAGGTGACTACAGTCTCTCAAAATCTGATGAAAATCTTTTAAACTGACCTTTTGTTGATCTGAAATGAAGACAGATTCAGGAACTGTACACACACACACACACACGCACGCACACACACACACACACGCACGCACGCACGCACGCACGCACACGCACACGCACACACACACACACACACACGCACACACACGCACACACGCACACGCACACGCACACGCACACGCACACACAGCCTATTTCTCTCTTCAAATGTTTTCAGAAACACGTTTCGGTGAACTATTTTAGTCCAATATGAGATTGTGTTCTGAACGAGCCGCCATGACAGTCTGGCTTTGAATTTCCGGAGAAAACAAACCCATGTGAAGCTGTTCGTCCAATCAGCTGCCGGTTTTCATTTCTTGGGCAACGATACAGATTAGCGCCGCCTGCTGTTATAGAGATGTATTACGTCTCGTCTCGTGTGTTCTGAGGAACTTTTTGGACCAACACGGGGAGACTGATCATCTCGACTGGCTTTTCTGCCGAAGGTCGGCGGTCTGGTTGGTGTGTAGACACCTTCACACACCAGAAAGGTGTCTGACGCGGACGCATGGATGTTTCCCATTGACAAAATGAATTACTATGTTAAACATAAATATTTACTGATCTGATTACAGCAAAGACAACGTCGGCAGAATTGACAGCAGAATATTTCCTTCTGTATTGACAGGTGCAATATTAGAAAATCGATTTTTTTTTTTTTTTTTTTTTTTAATTACATTTATATATCTGCATTTATATCAAAACCTCAAGACTTTAAAACATCAACATGTCATTTATTAATATGTATTTGTGTCTGAACGACATATAAACATCTTTTTCTATTATATTTTGCCCGGAAATGCTTCCAAAACACGAAATAGGTGTCGGTTCTATTTCTAGCAGCCGGTGTGTAACCGGCCCTAAACGTCTAACCTTAATCTAATCTGAAACCCAACGCTAACATCAACCCTAAAACCAAATCTGAAGCCTCAAACTGTCATTTTGCCCGATGTAAAGTACAGATGAGCAGAGATTCTACTTAAGCCCAGGGAAGTATTTGTACTTCGTTACATTACAACACGGGTGAAGATAAGATAAGATCAACTTTGTAATCCCACACTGGGGAAATTCCTGTGCTACAGCAGTTTAAAAGAAAATAAATTACAGAAATGTACAAAAAATGTACACACTAACAAATACACATTAAGTAGACATAGGAGAAAAAATATACATAAAGTATAAGAAATAAAACGAATAGAATTTGTTATAATGATAGTAATAAAACAAACACCCTTATATAAACAGACAGTATATAAACAAATGACATATTGCACAGTTGGAGGTAACAAAGAATGATAAATAAATAAATAAAATAAATAAATATGCATGGTGCAGTATATTGTCCAGTGATGTCTCATGAACACACACCCGGTCCTCACTAACTCTTGTGTTACACCTGTCCATTTTCTTTAGTTCCTCTTAGTTCTTTCTTTAGTGCAATTAAAGCTTTCAACGTGCACAACTCTTGAGTGCACCGTCGGTATTTGTGTAACTTAGGCCTTCCTGATGACCCTTCTAATGACAAAACCACTCCTTGTTTTTCAGACACTCGAGGATTTTAATTTGACGTTTTAAGCGATGAATTGTTCCTGATATGTTACTTATGCCTTTGTTTGTGTGTCTGGATGCTTTGTTTGTCTTATTGTAGATCAGATTTCTCCCCTGACGCAGAAGACAGCTCTCTGAACTGAACGCGTCCCAGTCATTTCTCTTCACCTGAGTGATGTCACCGCAGGGGATTTCCCACACAGGTGACACCAGGAAGTACAGTAACAGCGTGTGTGTGTGTGTGTGTGTGTGTGTGTGTGTGTGTGAGAGAGATAAGATATATATTTAGCCCAGCTCTTTGTGTTGCAGCCGCCTGTAGAGATCATTTTACCTTTACTCACTGAAAGTTTGGTTTTTGGGTACACACAAATTATATTGATACAAGTACTGCATTTATATTAAAAAGTGTTTTGTGTATATATATATATATATATATATATATATATATATATATATATATATATATATATATATATATACACATACACTTTTCCGGAGATGGCCAGCTTTACTGCGCAGCCTCCAACTGAGAGAATGTGACGTGAGCAACATGTCTGAAAGTGTGAAGTCTTCTGGGAGCTGTGCCGAGAGAAATCTCAATCATTCCCAATCTTACAGAGACGGAGAGTGTAGGTATATGTAAGGAGATAACATGGGCACAGGCTAATTACTGATCACTAACATGCTAGTTAACATTAGTAATTAAACTTAAACATCTCATGTCTCCAGCTCACAAAAATTGATTAAATTGTAATCGGTCAAAAACGTTAACTTTGTAAGACCATAAAGTATGTGTTATATAAATGCCATGATGAAATTCAAAGTGTAAATATATGCAATGTATGTCGAAAGTCTAGCCACGATGTTTCCCCATTGGAATGAATGGCAAACAGAGCTATAGTTAGCTTCTCATAAGAGAGCTCTCCAGCTCACAAACATTGATAAAATTTTAATCGGTCAAAAACGTTAGCTTTGTAAGAGCATAGAGTATGTGTTATATAAATGCAACGTCGAAATGAAGTGATTAAGACAATGTGCACTGAGACAAAAATGCGTTTGCATTATCGGACCAGCTCACCAATCTGTCTTTCTGCCCCTGGTATGTGCACGCACCCTGTAATGTTTGTAAACAGGAAACCCGTCTATACACTGGAGTGTTTCATAAATTAGCCCATAGAAGTTAAAATAGATTAGATTAGATTCAACTTTATTGTCATTATGCTGAGTACAAGAACAAAGACAACTAAATGCAGTTTGTGTCCAACCAGAAGTGCAAAAAAGCAGAAAAGTGCAATGCGATATACTAGTATAGACAGGACAAGAAATGTAGTGCAGTGTAGACAGTAGTACACAGTTGGTTTACAGAAGGTGGTTTAGAGTAATATAAATTAAATATAAATGTGAGCAGTGTATTAGCAGTTACCTTATAAGAGCAGAATAAATATGGCTATGTAATATGAACAATGTATGAACAACATGTAAAGAAATGTGCAATGTAGCAGCAGTAACATTATAAAAGTAAGAATAATATAGATCTATGCAGTGTATTAACAGAATATGATCTCATTCTGTCGCAGTTTTGAACACGTCGGTATAGTTGTGAAACGGTCCCAGTTTGGTTACGTTTAGGCCCAGATACTACTTAGATAAGATAAAGATGGTGGTTTGGGTTAAATTCAGACGTTACTTCATTTCCCGAAAGTTATGCACGTGACGCAGAACACTGACGTTCGTAAAGTAAAGAAAGTTTACTTTTATTTTCAAACGGAACTGGAAGCCCGGCCTCCTGGGTTAACCTGCCGTCCTACGCATAGACAGTATATAAGAATGGACCACCAGGTCCCGTGTCTCTGGACTAAGACCAGTGAAGGATATCAGAAGTCTCTTTCCCGGTGCTGGCTGAGTGTTACTGAGCAGCTTGAAGACGTAGATGTGACGTGAGCAACGTGTCTGAAAGTGTGAAGTCTTCTGGTAGCTGTGCCGAGAGAAATCTCAATCATTCCCAATCTCACAGAGACGGAGAGTGTAGGTATATGTAAGGAGATAACATAGACACAGGCTAATTACTGATCACTAACATGCTAGTTAACATTAGTAATTAAACCTAAACAGCTAATGGAAGTCCAAACTGCCTGTGAGCTTCTCCTGTACTATACGGTAATTCCTCTACTGTGTGACAGTAAGTCTCGTGGTTATGACCCAATCGTTAGCCTATTTTTATAAAAGCGTCTGCTACGGAGCCATAACGTGAGCTACAAGGTAATGGAGCCTTTTATACATTGTCGTGTTTCTTTAGAAATAAACAAAGTCTTTAAATGCTTCAGATGTAAAGTTATTCTCTGTCAAAGTGACGTCCAAATGAATGGGAGTCAATGGAATGCTAACGGGTGGTGATAGTTTTGTAGCATCAAAATGGCGCCATAGGAGGTTCGAGTTCTGAAGCAAAGCTTACCCCCCCTTGGTCCTACGTGGAAATTTGGCGCTCTAACATTTGCTCAGCTTACTTCCTGCTTTGCTCCAGTCATAACCACTATGGCCACCAGATGGCGCTGCCACTACAAACGCTGCTTGAACAAATGACGTCTGGGAGCGTTTTTTTGGGGGGAGGACAGTCTCCTTAAAGCTCAGGAACACCGAAGTCGGAAGAACGACTTCCCAATTTGGGAAAGGGGACCATCGAGAAGCACGTGATTGCACAACAAAAGAAGAGGACAAAATCACCACTGCTGGCAGTTCAAGGTAAATAAAACCGAATATTATAACTTATTAAAGTGATTGAGTGAAGCAAATAGGCGTAATTGGTGCAGGTTGTGTGTTTTATGAAGCTAGCATATTATTCCAGTAGGGTATTTAATTTAAGAACAACATTTTACCCAACAGATATGGCCATGAGACCTCCCCAGTTGATTGTCTCTAACATTAAGACAATCGTGTTTGTATTACAAGTTTTCTGAAATTTTATATTTAGGCGTTATATAATGCTAACTTTTGGTGAAATTAGGAGAAATCTAAAGACACAAATTGACTAAATGTAATAAAATAAACACCTTAATGTGTATATGGGTTGTTTTTCCCACCACTAGTCTGAAAGAAGACATGTTATGGAAGCAAAATAGGCCAAAAACTCCAGTGCAGTGTTCTTCCCATCTGCACGTATGACAGGTCTACGTGACACCATACGAGGAAAAGTGAGCCTTGGAAATTCTCCAACTTTCATTTTCTGCACCTGTTCAGTGGCATATTTGAGTTATGTCACATTCATGTCTGCAGGCAGCCTGGAGTCGCCTGCACGACTCCGGACTTTTGGAGGAAACTGGAGCAGCAGAAGAAAACTCCACGCCGTCGAGCCTGCGGGTGTGTCGGGACAGTTTTGAAACTCATATCTGAGCCTAAAGTGCTGGATGTGTCGCCTGTCGCCCCGGAGAAAGATGCCGTCCTGTTATATGGGTCGAGCAGCAATCTCTCTCTCTCTCTCTCTCTCTCTCTCTCTCTCTCTCTCTCTCTCTCTCTCTCTCTCTCTCTCTCTCTCTCTCTGCAGTCTGCTGCACAGTCACCGTTTCCCGGCTACGCCGAGAAAGCCGCAACCTACTTTAATCTGACCACACATCTAAAACCTGCTTACCAACACGTCATCGCCGCAGAGACGATGGAATCTGATCAGTCATCAATCAATGTAAAAACAAATACCCAGCATTTTAGATTTCATCAGGGCTGCAGCTGTGTGTGTGTATGTATATATATATATGTGTATGTGTGTATATATATATATATATATATATATATATATATATATATATATATATATATATATATATATATATATATATATATATATATATATATATTAGGGCTGTCAATCGATTAAAAAAAAATTAACTAATTAATTGCACAATTTGCTGTAATTAATTGCGATTAATCGCTTTTTTAAATTGAGACTGAAGCTTATAATAATGGATATTTAAATGCTAAATCATTTAACTTTGCAAATATGAAGAAACAAACAAGGAAAGGTTCTGCTAAGTTCAGAATGTTTAATATCTTTCAGAACAACAGCAGCAACAATTTGGCTTATTTAGTCCTGCTGAAGGCTGCTGGAAACGTCTAGAAACTGTCTGACTTGAGAGCAGATTTTTGTCACCGTCCCCGGCTGCTGTCGCCTGCTCTCGTCTACTTTACAGGCGAGGAGCAGTTCATCTCCAACGAGCCGAGAGTTCAGTTCATCTCCGACGAGCCGAGAGTTCAGTTCATCTCCGACGAGCCGAGAGTTCAGTTCATCTCCGACGAGCCGAGAGTTCAGTTCATCTCCGACGAGCCGAGAGTTCAGTCGGCGGCAGGGCAGTCGGGAATCACCCGGAAATGGCGAGCAGGATGAGGTGAGTCTCTCAAAATCTGATGAAAATCTTCTAAACTGACCTTTGTTGAGCTGAAATGAAGACAGATTCAGCAACTGCACGGCTTATTTCTCGCTTAAAATGTTTTCAGAAACACGTTTCAGTGAACTATTTTAGTACAATATGAGATCGTATTCTGAACGGCTGCCATGACAGTCTGGCTCTCAATATCCGGAGAAAACAAACCCATGTGACGCGTTCGTCCAATCAGCTGCCGGTTTCATTACTTGGGCGACAATACAGAGTAGCGCCGCCTGCTGTTATGGAGACGTATTACGTTTCTCAGCTGCCACATGAAGTAAACAAACGCAGCTGCGTTAATTTCGTAAATTTTTTTTAACGGATTAATGGTAGGTAGGTATGTATGTATGTATGTATGTATGTATGTACGCGCACGCATGCACGCACACGCACGCATATACGCGCGCACGCATGCACGCACACACACACACATATACCCGCACACACACATATACACGCGCACACACACACATATACACGCGCACACACACACATACACACACACATACACGCACACACACACATATATACACGCACACACACACACATATATACATACACACACACACACACACACACACACAGTACAGGCCAAAAGTTTGGACACACCTTCTCATTCAATGCGTTTCCTTTTTATTTTCATGACTATTTACATTGTAGATTCTCACTGAAGGCATCAAAACTATGAATGAACACATATGGAATTATGTACTTAACAAAAAAGTGTGAAATAACTGAAAACATGTCTTATATTTTAGATTCTTCAAAGTAGCCACCCTTTGCTTTTTTTGAAAACTCTGCAAACCCTTGGTGTTCTCTCAATGAGCTTCATGAGGTAGTCACCTGAAATGGTTTTACCTTCACAGGTGTGCTTTGTCAGGGTTAATTAGTGGAATTATTTCCCTTATTAATAAAACAGCAAAGGGTGACTACTTTGAAGAATCTAAAATATAAGACATGTTTTCAGTTATTTCACACTTTTTTGTTAAGTACATAATTCCATATGTGTTCATTCATAGTTTTGATGCCTTCAGTGAGAATCTACAATGTAAATAGAAAGGAAACTCATTTGAATGAGGTGTGTGTGACCAGCTGTCCAAAACTCAAAGATCTTCTATTTAAGAAGATGGTTAATTTGGAGTAAGCCAACGCTTAGGGAAAGGTTATGGTGGTTAGGGTTTAGGAAAAATGGAGGACTTAATGGAGGTTAATGTCTACTGTACATAGGAACAAGACACCCAAACATTTAGCATATTTTTGTGATTAGCATCTATTTTTGAAGTTGCTTTCACACCTGAGCAGTTTGGTCTGTTGTTCTAGCCCGAACCTCGAATAGTCAGTTTTGGTTGCAGCGGTGTGAAAGCTTATTTAAACTCTGGTGCAGACCAAACGACAAAACTCTGGTCTGCTTGAAAAACAGGGGTCTCGGTTCACCCTATAAGGGCTCCAGAGTTCGGTTCACTTCAGGTAAGAATGCAAACCAACCCATATACAGGTAGTGAACCAAAAAACACAGCGTTTACTGGCTTGCAGTTTCAACCTTACACAGAACTTACGGACTTGTATGTGATTTAAAGCTTTAGTTCGTAACTTTTTGATTTTAATGAGCGTCAATGATATCGGAGTGCCAAATGAGTTGCTACAAAGCTAATTAAGACTATCAGCTCCACACAACTCTCTCTGGATCTCTCAGCAGGACTTTGTTCAGAAGATCGTGGCGTCTGGTTACTTTCCCGTGCAGAAACTCGAGTGAAGAGTCCATGTTTTTTTTAATCCTCAATGTCCTCCTTGGCTACTAGCAGCTGTGTGGAGGGGGAAGGGTGTGGGGGGGTGCGCGATCACCTCGATGGTGTTTTAAGCTCCCAGCGTCTCCTTCAAGGCACCTTAACCCCAAGCGCAAGTAATTCAGATAGTATTTTAGACTCTTAAAATGTTTTTAGTCCTATTTTATGTGGATATAGATTGCGATAGAATGTTTTTTTTTTTTTTTTTGTATTGCGACGCCGGGGGATTTATTTTCATAACTCTCTATATATTTTTTTATTTATTTTGTTACTTAGAATTCCTCATGGGGGGCGGCAGAAACTTTGCACTGTAGCTTTAAGAGACGATAAATTTCAAATCCCTAACAAATATGACCACGCATCGCTGGTCGTCTGTGTGACATCGTCTCTCTCTCTCTCTCTCTCTCTCTCTCTCTCTCTCTCTCTCTCTCTCTCTCTCTCTCTCTCTCTCTCTCTCTGTCCTTCCCTCGCTGTCTGTCAGCTGCTCACATTGTTCATCTAAAACATTAGAAACACTAACGCAGAACCAGAAAACCCGAGACGTTATAAATGTGGTTTTGCTCCATTATTCCTGAGACCACAAGTGTCGGCGAGTTTCGGATATTCTGTCTAAACAAGTGACCGTTTCCACCGTGTGACGTGTGTTTACAGCACATGAGTTAAACTCAAGGCCCGCGGGCCAAATCCGGCCCCTTGCAGATTTAGATCCGGCCCGTAAATCAATTTGGGTTCACAATCAATCTCCTAGTTGTGCACCAAAACAAAAACACAGGAAAGTGTTTTTTTTTTTTTTTAAATGCAATAACATTGCATTTTGACATTCAAAGCAGAATATGGCAGATTTGCAGACAAAAAAATCATTATTTTGCTTGAATTGCTTAATTCTACGATGGCTAAGGAACTCTTTTGATGACTTTTGTAGGGCTTCATGTCAACAAAAATGCGACAAAAAGCAACAAATTTACAAGAAGGTGACAAATGTCTGAGAAAGCCACAAAAACGTCTGAACAAAACCAAATAAACGCTACATGTCCTACGTGATTCTATTTTTCCAGTGTGGCCCTCTGGGAAAATGAGTTTGACCCCCCTGGTTTACAGTGTTTGGTGCGTTTGACAAAGTGCAGCGTGAGCTCAAAGCACACAAAATAAAAAATGCAACAATGTTGCAGCTCCGGCCCCGAATCGCACCCAGTCCACCGAACTATAGGCGTGAAAGAAACATTAGTCACTGTGCGTTTCTTTGTAGTCTTTCTTTTTGTTGTTTCGGAATCTTTTTGTGGGGGTTTTTACCTCTATTTTTAGTTATTTTGCGTCTCGGGACTCAAACCCTGTTCTCTGGCGTCACACTACTACGCTTAGGAACATGTGTAGAGGGTGCTGGTGCCTTTCCCAGCATGCACTGCAACAGGCTGATCAGACGAGGTGCAGACAGACAGGCGGTACGAGTGTTGTCAACGCGGCTGCTTGACCTGGTTACTGTTCTGACTTCCAGGAAGAGCTACACACACACACACACACACACACACACACTCGAACTGGTGGTGCCACTATGCTGACATATTCGTTAGTTTTTTTGTATCTGCTTTTTTTTTTTTTTTTAAACCTGCATATATCTGTCGAGTCACCGTTTCCTCGACTGCATCGAACCGAAGCCACAACCTAGTTTTATCTGACTGCACATCTAAACACCCAAACCAATCCGGTAAAACCGACAAACCGACAAAGTGACATCATCAACGCCGAGGAGAGAAGGACAGAGGAGGTAGAAGAGGGAGAGGAGAGGAAAGGAGGTTTTGAGAACTAAAAGGATGAAGATGAAAGAAATATGAAGTGGAAAAAGGAGAGAGACAAGAGGAGGAAGGAGGCAAGGAAAGAGTATAGGGAGATGAGAGGAAGGGAAAAAGGAGAAAAGATGAGAAAAAACAGGAAAAAAAGACAGATTCCTTTCCTAGTTCCTAGATAAAGGTGAGGAAGAAAAAAAGGGAGGAGGAGGAGGAGGAGAGGGATGAGAAGAAGAGGGAAACATTTTTTAAGAGAGTAGAAAGAGGAAAGAACATAGAAAAAAGCTTACAGAAAAGACGAAATGAAAGAAGGAAAGTAGAATAACGATGGAGGAATAAGAAAGGGATGAGAAAAGATAAAACAAAGGGACAAAGGAAATAAATAATGGGAGACAATGGAGGGAGGAGAGGAAGGGATAATAAAGACAAAGAGAGAAAGAGAAATGGGACACACGGTGGAGCAAAGGGACAAGGAAAAGAGAGAAGGGCGTAGGGGAGGAAGAAGAGAAACTGATAATAGAAGATTGCAGAAGGAGTAGAGTAAAAGGAGAAGAGAGGAGAAAAAGGCAAAAGGGCAGAAGATAAAGGCCAAAGAAAGGAGAGAAGACGTCTGAAGAAAGGAGGATACATTAAAGAGATGGTAGAGAAGGAAGAGAGGGATGCATGAAAGAGGAGCTATTGAAGACGAGGAGAAATGGAAATGAAGAAAAGATGAAAATGGAGAGAAAAAACAAAAAGACGAAATGAAAAAGGAGATGGAATGGGAATAAATAAGGGAGCAGGGGAAAAAAGAGGGAAGAAGAGGGATGAAAATGTAGAAAAAGAGAAAAGAAGGAATAGAGAGGAAATTAAAGAGAAGAGAGAGGAGGGATATATAGGAAAGAGGAATTAAAGACCTGACACCGGATAAGCGGACGAAGATGGATGCAATTAAAGAGGACAAGAAAATAGGAAAGGAAAGAAGGAATAATGAGTAGAAGATTAAGGAAGAGGGGAAAGAGAGAGAGAAGACCAAATTTTTAAAAGAGAAGATGAGCAGGAAGTAAAGAGGGAGAAAAAAGAGGAGAAGGAGAGGAAACAGGAAGAAAGGAGAGAAAAATAGGTGGAGAGACTCCTTTGGAAGTTTGCAGCAGTGAGTCAGTTTAGGAAATTTCAGAAACAAGAGGGGGGGAGAGAGAGAGAGAGAGAGAGAGAGAGGAGGAGGTATAAATGCAGCAGAGGGGACAGAAGCTGCTGCAGTCAAAGATGTTTCTCCTCCTCCTCAGGACGTCTGCTCTCGCTCTGCTCCTCAGCCTCCATGTCGCTGACGGGACGTCCCAGAGAGGACTGAGCTGCCGGGAGGAGATCCCCGCCAAGCTGCTCCGGGACCTTTGGCGCCGAACCACACAGCTGGTCAACAAGCTGCCGGTGAGATCAATAACTCTGATCAGCTGTTTGTTAGCGTCGACTAAATATCGAGAATTAACCCCTTGACGCCTGAATTTATTCACAATTATATAAACAAAATATTATGTGTGTTTCTGGCTCCAAGCTGATGTTAAATTAAGTTGAGATTGTTAATTTGTCTATAGCATATGGAATAGATATAAATTTAGGTATGATGCAAATTAGCGACAACAGGCATTCATGGTAAAATTCTTTACAAAATGGTAAAATTAATAAAACACATAGTAGATTTCATTCATGTCACAAAGTTGTTAGAACTTCTAAACTGTAAATGACAAATACATGGATCTTGACAACGGCATGAAAGAAAACACTCTCCTACTCCCTAACATTGACAGTAGTTTCTTTAGGGTTAGGTGTAGGGGCAGGGTTAGGTGTAGGGGTAGGGTTAGGTGTAGGGGTAGGGTTAGGTGTAGGGGTAGGGTTAGGTGTAGGGGTAGGGTTAGGTGTAGGGGCAGGGGGGTAGGGGGGTTAGGGTAGGGGGTTAGGGGTTTAGGTTTAGGGTTAGGGTTAGGGTTAGGTTGTATCTCCCCTCCGAACCGGTCCTCCCAGAAACCAGTGAAACCAGTGCATGCAAAAGGTTTTGAGGTATGTATCACATGTAAACAAACCGGCATTGGGGGGAATACACACGCTATCTCGCCTGCAGTCGGAATGGAAGGGGTTTGATGCAAATTAGCGACAGTCGGCGTTAAGGGGTTAAGATTTAAGATTTAAGATTTGCCTTTTGTGCACACACCAAACAGTGCAGGGCACATAGGGATTCCTGTGCTGGCTCTTTGACTTTAAGTAGAAATAGTTAAGGGCAGATTATTAAAGGTAAATACATTTTAAATTAAAATAAGACAAAAACAACTTAGATACTATACAAAAGAAGGCAAAAAATATAAATCATGAATACTGTAACTGGAGGATACAACTATGGGGGATTAGAGTCAGATCCAAAAGAGATTTGGAAGATGCAAAATGCTTTTTGGGTTTGAGCCTTTTGGAAATGTCCATACCTTTTTTACATCTTTAATTACAAAAATAATAAACCACCATACAGCCCTATAACCGAAAACACCATATATTTGTTGTACTGCACATTGCTGCAGCTCCTCTTTTCACCCTGTGTGTTGAGCTCTCTGTTTTAGCTACAGAGTGAGACATCTCACTACTTTGTTGGGAGTCGCACATGCTCAGTACCTAGGTAAGGACTACTAGCCAGTCAGAAGCAGTTGGTGAACAGTGTTTTCTGGTGGAGATGGTAAGTCCCTTTGGGGTGGGACTTTGGGCTTTTTCACTTTGTAAACTTATAACGTGCACAAAAAAAATATATAACACAATAAAGTAAAGGGAAAAAGCCAAAAATCATAATATGAGCACTTTAAACCATTTGATTTTCTGCGAGTGAGTCACTATACCATATATACCCTGAATAAAGGACCAATAACTCTTATTGATTACCCTGCCAATCATTATAGCAGTTTAAGATCAGTTTAATCTTAATAACACTTATTGAAGTGTTTACTGCAGTCAATATGATTGTTACAGATTTTTCGACATCCGTACATATATTACTTGTATTCTTACTGAGTCATGCAGTGAATCAGATCGTAATCAGTCAGTGTCAGACAGGAAGCGAAACGGGTGAAAAGTTGTAGTTTTTAGACCAGATCAAAGCTTCTGATTAGATCAAAGACCGCTTACTTCACAGCTGGAGGAAGTAGAACTTAATTTACACACCGTGAATACTACTAGTAGTACTGCTGTAATACAGTAACGTGAGCTATTTATATTAGCTGATACATGGTTAAACCTCATCAGCTCTTACCAGTGGATCTCCGTGTGTACTTCGTCCACAGATATCCCACCAGTTGGTCCCAAAACGTCCCAGTTAGAGAGGAAATGCCCTTAACGTATTCTCTGTAAATCTTTACAATCATTCCCCGAAAGAGCAGAGCTGCCTTGTTGCACCATCCAAAATTGCTTCAAAACTTTTACATTTTCTGCGTGATTGATGTCATATTAATACTTTTACTTCTTCCACCCCTGACTACTAACCATTAAAACAACCACTACAACTCATAATATAGTTAGTTATAAACATTAGTTGGTTGGAATAAAAATGTGTTCAATGATAAAAATGTTTGAAATCAAAAGGTAGATTATGTTTTCAGCCTTTTCCTCAAGCTTTGCACCACATCTCTCGTCTGTCATGAAGATAAATATATTTACACAGTGGCCTCCTCCTTTGAGTTTAATCCCATCAACGTTTATTTAATTACGTTTTATTGTGAAAATCTTCCCCATGAGGTTCCTTTTTGTGTATTTTATGGGTGAAATCGTATATATTTATTGAAACATTCTTAATATTGGGGCCTCCCTGTTTGGTTAATTCTAAGTTTTTTGATATAACTGTAAAAGTGTGTGTGTGTGTGTGTGTGTGTGTGTGTGTGTGTGTGTGTGTGTGTGTGTGTGTGTGTGTGTGTGTGTGTGTGTGTGTGTGTGTGTGTGTGTGTGTGTGTGTGTGTGTGTGTGTGTGTGGTGACCTGAGGACAAAAGACGCACCGGCGCGTCCAAACGATGTTTGACTAAAACCGAAAGACTTTATCAAAAAAAAATTGGTCCAACACATCATAAGTTAAGGTTTGTTTTCAAAAGAGATTTGAGGAATTCCAAAAAGCGAACATCAACATTTCAGCTTTAGCGCCAAATTATCTCTTTTTACACATTGCTCTAGAAATAATGTGGGCGTCACTGTATGGAAAGCTGAGTATGTTCTGAACATTTTGATATGAAATCAGTTATGTTATATTTTATATCGGTTATATGCAAATACCCTAAAAAGGTGAATTTAAGGAGAAATGTGAAAATGCCCTTAGACCTCAGAGGGCTAATGTTGTTTCTCATATGTCCCTCTCTTCCTCTTGCAGAAAATATTAAAATAAATGCCAACGTTTTTCTGCTGTGCGCCAAGCTGCCTATGCAATGTTACGAATGAAAAATCTGAAATATAAGTCAGAGTCATTAATATGTGTCTAATGAGTCTGATATTTGTATCCACAGAAAGAAGAGAAATTCTTGAGGCGACAGAGACTTCTGCCCAAGTTCTGCACCAAATGTTCTGAGGTCAGTAAACCCGTCTGTCTGTCTGTCTGTCTGTCTGAAGTGTGGTTGTATGGGCTACTTCTCCAGTCAGTGTGCTAGCTGCTGTAGATAACAGGGATGCACGGAATCCAGATTTTTAGGGTTCGGCTGAATACCGAATCCACTGGTTAAGATTCTGCCAAATCCAAAACTGAATACCGAATCCTCCTCCCATCCTCAGTCCATTAACACAGTAAACACATTAATGAAGTAAACAAGGTCCACAGCAGTGTATTTATCATTAATGGTCGTCTGGGTAACACCAGTTTGTAGCTGGATATGATCAAAAGTAGCAGATCTAAATTTTTTGACTTTTTAACCGATGTCCTCTTTAGCACAATGCCAATTACAATGCCAATTACGCAAGCAATAATTCATTAAGAAAAATACGTTGTATTTTTCTTAATAAATTATTGCTTGCGTAATTGGCAGTGTGCGGGTTTTAGAAAAGAGAACCACTTACAACTCACATTACGTCTGTTGATTGGCTACTGCTAGCCGCAGAGTAGCCTATCGGAGCAAGACAAAGCAGCTGCCCTGTGCACAAGCCAATCAATCAGCGTCAACGACTACGAGAGTCGGCAAAAATGGATTCTGGAAAGAAGCTGTTTTAGTTGGAAAGTGTCATCGAAGGACCCGTCGATCCATTCTCAGGAGCTGTGAGAAGATCTCCGTTAGGAATTACGTAATGAAATGGCCTAGGCCTGCAGGTGATACATCTATAGTGTAGCCTGAATTTCTGAGGCAACCTCAGTGATTTGACCGCGATTAACCAAACATGCTACAGGGGCGCAACAGAGTCTGGTAACTTTAGACAACATAGGGAACCAAACGAGAGCGGGACGGGATTCGGGAGAGTCTCTCTCAACTTTTTGCAGGACAGGATTTTTTTTTGGGGGGGGCAGTCACGTGATCGGGATGTGACGGGAGTATTTTTGTGGGCTCGGGATGGGACGGGAGCGACAATTGATTCCTGTGTCACCCTCTACCCTGCAGCCGGTGCCACGTGACCAGCCAGCTGCCGCCTAAATTCGTAGGATATCGTACAAATTGGTTTGCACACATTTTGGTACGATACATGCAAATGCGTTGATTTTAGACGCCTAAAAACATCAGTTTAAGTGTACGCTATATTTAGAATATTTTCAGCCCTTAACGAAAGGACATTTTACCTGGCAGTTGCTGCTCTACAGCTACCTCCATCAGTTAGTTTGTGTATCAGAAATATAGGTTACTTAAAACCAAATTGCCTCAAAAATAACCTGGATGGTTACATACAATGCTTTTTACAAGTAAAATGAAGGATCAGATCACTACTCTCATTGAAGTGTGGGGGTTTTATTCAACTTTATTGCATTTTAAAAGAAATTTAAATGGTTTCAAAACAGTTTGCTGACTAAACGTTGACACATACCGGTCTGTGATCCACTCCACATCCTCTGATTTTAATTGTTAGTCAAAATAATTCATAATTTGTGCTTTTTTTCTTTTTTTAAACTCAGAAAGTAGGTATAAGTTAATATTAATGAGGTTTATTGACCATGAATTCCAGAAAATAAGCGTAACACAGAATGGGGGGATAATTTATACTTGACAGACAACACCGAAGGACAACCCAAGGGTTAAAGGGTTAAGAACAAACAAAGCAAACAAAGGCAACATACAGCGTACAACCAACTTAACAAATATCCAAACTGTCCCTTTTTAAATCTGCCTGTAAAATCAGCTTAAGCCAGGGTCTTGTACGATTAAAAAGGCGCATGCAGTATCATCTTTGTATTTCTGGAATTAATCGCCTTTTTGAATGGAATCTGGTGCTGGAAAGAAAGTGTTAAAGTGAATCTTACGCTGAGGTTTCTGCCTCCAGCCATGATGGTGTCCGCTCGGTTTACCTCAACCACAACCACACGTTTACCATCTCCCATCTAAATGCTGCGACTATGCAGAACCATTGTCTTACCGAAGAAACTGACACACAACACAACTTTCTCCGCACACCACTGCTTTGGGAATTTCTTCCTACAATCATTAACACGTCCAACCAGCGGTTCAGCGGTACGTTACAGCTGACATACCGGTCTAGTCGAGCGTACAGTTTGGATTTCAAAAAGGAAGTGTTTCAGTTTCCTCAAAAGAATTCAGTTATTTCTTTTTACCTCACAGGGTGATTTATGATTTATGCAGAACAAGTTTAATGTATTTATCTGTTTATTGACGTAATATTAGTCCTGGTTCAGTGGAGCTGGAGAGAGGCTCTTTGTCCATATTAAAAGCTAAACGGGCAACCACTGTACTAGGAAGTAACATTTGAACACCTCGTTAGTTTACCAAACATTTATTGAACCCTTTTAACACAGCTTCCAAATACAGACAGTCTTTGGATACATTTTTGTTGACTGCTGCCAAAATATTCATTGTATATCTTCGATAAAATGACTCAGTGTTTACATTTTATTGCCCAGTATAGCAGTAGTTACCCATCAGGTTAAATTAAAGCCATAAGACTGAGGAAGTGTGTAAAGATGCGGCTAAAGATATAATATTTAAGTTTTACGCATTAAAATGTCTAGAAAGGACTACAGCTATGTTCTGTATGATGTTTAGTTGTGTGCTTACATTATCTCAAATGTTTCCAACAATGTTTTGACCCAGAGAAATATGTCAATATCCAAACTCTTTGTGCATGCGTCAGCGTTGTGGTTGTCTGCCAGAAACTGTTGTAAACTGACTTTTTATCCACTTTTTTAGTTTTTTGTTTCATATTTAAAGAAACACGCCGACTTATTGGGAATTTATCTTATTCACCGTAACCCCCAGAGTAAGACAAGTCGATACATACCCTTCTCATCTCCGTGCGTGCTGTAACGCTGCCTGATGGCTCCAGCATTAGCTTAGCCTAGCACAGATCCTGCAGGTAACTGGTTCCAACTAGCCTACTGCTCCCAATTGTGACAAAAGTGACAAAATAACGCCAACATGTTCCTATTTCCATGTTGTGATTTGTAAAGTCACAGCGTGTACAAAAAACAACGTAACATGAGACACAGCCATCTTCTAACAGTAAACAAACCGGGAACTATATTCTCAGACAGGCTTGCTGCGAGCATATCACTCCGCCCAAGTACTATATTCTTCCGCCTGAGAATATAGTTCCCGCTGCTATAGTTACACGCTGTGACTCTATAAATCACAACATGTAAATAGGAACATGTTGGCGTTATTTTGTCACTTATTGGGAGCAGTAGGATTACTGGAACCATTCACCTGCAGGATCTGTGCTGGCCTGATGCCGCTGGAGCCATCAGGCAGCGTTACAGCACGCATGGAGATGAGAAAGGTATGTATGGACTTGTCTAACTCTGGGGGTTACGGTGAATAAGCTAAATTCCCAATAAGTCGGCGTGTTCCTTTAAACCGCTTGATGGGGTTTAGTTATCGGACGTCTGGATCTTAAGTTATCAGATTAACGAGCTGAGCAAATGTTAGCGGCAGCCACTGAAGGAATCCTAACCGGGAGAAACTGACTGCACTTAGCGGCAGAAAAATGACTTATTAGAAATGTCTCTGTAGCCTTAGTACGCTTAGATTTATTTTCATCAGGACATTGAAATGAGGTCCTGAAATTTTTTTTTCGGTTTGATGTTTCTCAGAAGCATACGGTGGCCGTGAAGTGCACAACACGACAGCAAATCGCACAACACGACAGCAAATCGCACAACACGACAGCAAATCGCACAACACGACAGCAAATCGCACAACACGACAGCAAATCGCACAACACGACAGCAAATCGCACAACACGACAGCAAATCGCACAACACGACAGGGCCACTGTAGAAGCAGAATAAAAACAAGTTTTCTATGCTTTGCTGAACAAAAAGTAACAAACTATTGAGCTAAAAACAAGCAGAGTCCATGGTGCGGTGGGTGTGACGTAAACGTGCTCCCTCTCCTTCTCAGCGTGCGATTGGCTGGCTGGAGATACGGGAAGTGGTCGACATGTACCAGAGGAGTGTGTTCAGCAGAGAGGTGGTCCAGGAGCTCCTCCCCATGCACTACAACGATCTGCTGTACCGGATCCAACACACACTGCAGCACTGTGTGAGTACACAGCTGTGAACACACACAAACACAGAAAACCAACACACACTCACTGATGTGTTTTTGTGTACTTTTTGTTCAGGTGTCTTCCTCTAAACGTTCAACATGGTTCAAAACCATCAAGAACCTGGAAAGAAAAATTAAAAAGGTAAGTGTATACTTATTGTACTACCACGTCTGCTACTATGCTGACACTAATAATACATACATAAAGCTACAAAAAGTAATGCACTGTAATTCGTATTTATTCCACGTATTTTTTTACCGTGCGGTGCTCTGTACAGTCACCTTTTCTCAGCTAAACTTTGTCACATGACGGGCAGGCAGTCCAAACGGTTCGATAACCGTACCAATATCAACACCTTGACTGACACACCAGTTCCTGAATGATAACAATTTTGTTAAATCCATTTTAACAAAAAGAAATTACATTACAGCACAAATCTTTAATGTATGTTTCTGCTCCTCCTGCGTGGTTTCTAAGTATTTTTCCATGCTTGATACTAAGGAAGAAATTTGGTCTGTTCCTAAAAAGGATTGAATTCGGTACCGAGCACCTTGTCTGGGTTCTAATTCGCAATAATGACCGGCTCGCTCTGCTTATATCCCTCTCATAATTCATCCATCAACAGTATTATCCCGCTGTGGGTCAGGGTTTGGTAATATAATATACTATATTTAATATTTAAAGGTACTCTAAGCGATCATACATTTTTTAGGCTACAACATGTTTTGTCACATACAGCGAACATCTCACTATCTGCTAGCTGCCTGTCCCCTGAACACACTGTAAAAAACATCTCCTCACTATCTGCTAGCTGCCTGTCCCCTGAACACACTGTAAAAAACATCTCCTCACTATCTGCTAGCTGCCTGTCCCCTGAACACACTGTAAAAAAACGCGGTCTCTGTAGACAGCCCAGGCTCCACAAACGGCAACAAAAACAAACTGTGCCAACCTGCACCACCAAACATAACAGAGTTCCAGCCAATAACCGACAAGAAGGATTTTTTTTGGGGGGGAGGGTTAGTGCACGGAAGGGAGAGAGAGGCGACGGGATGAAGAGGAGCGAGCTAGCCTCGTTTTGTTTGCAAATAATTTGAACGTCAACAAGAAGTGACGTCACCCAACATGGCTTAGAGCCCCTTTATTTAATACCATGTTCTGTCCCATTATAAATATATGACTTCCTGTTCCTGCAGAGGAGGAGAGACCAAGGAGCTCTGAAGGCCGTCGGAGAGTTCACCTACGTCCTCCGATTGATCGATGAGCTGGCTCAGCACCACATCCTGTAGATCATCATCATCATCATTATCATCAACTTACGTTTTTATTTTGAAAATCTGTTTTTGTTTTTCCAAATTAGTTAAAGTGAGATTTTTGCAGCACAAACTTATTTTTTTTTAAATTAGTTTTTATTTTAATTTTTAATTATTATTTTTTTTTTACCTTTTTTATTTTACCAAGAATATTCCCATTGAGCGAGTCCTGGCCGAGACAGCAGCACAAAGTTTCAACATAAAAAACAAACAAACGACCGACTTAAACAGCAAATTACTTCAAACAATCAATGAGATCAGAAACAGGACATGTGCATTCAGTGGTCGGAAAGTCCCTTAAATCCTGTTTTTAAAATCAATTAAATTTTATTTATAGTATCAATTCATAACAAGAGTTATGTCAAGACACTTTACAGATAGAGTAGGTCTAGACCACACCAACAATTCCAGTAATTCCCCCCCAAGAGCAAGCAGATTGTCCATGCTAATAAAATAATCTAGTTTAAGGTCTATATCCACAACGTTCCACTTCCGGGAATGCTTTGTGTTGGCGTTCTAACCTCTGGTGGATTTGTGAGGACTATGGTTAACTGCTCCTCAGATCTCTGCAGGGTAAATCCAGACAGCTAGCTAGACCATCTGTCCAATCTGAGTTTTCTGTTCCACGACTAAAACTACTTTTGAACGTACACACGTTCCACCAAAACAAGTTCCTTCCCGAGGCTATTTTGCAGCAGCACCGTGGCTCCGTCCGGCGCTTAGCCCCGCCCCAAGACGATTGTGATTGGTTTAAAGAAATGCCAATAAACCAGAGCACGTTTTACACTCATCCAGGAATGCTGTGTGGACTAGCCAGACCCTCGTCCGCAGCGCTGTGGAGGAAGGTCTGGCAAAGCGAGACTTAGTTTAAGGTGACTTTGTAGCTCACACCACACAGCATAAAGTTCAAAAGCGCTTTCGCCAAACACCGTACAGGTTCGAGGAATGACGTACGTCATCTGTCTGTGTGACCGAAGGTTGCAGTTACCAATAGGTTTAGGCCTCAGTAGAGAACGTAAGGAGGCAGTTTGTGCAATATGGCCTTGTAAAGAAAAATATATACCAGGGGGAAATAATCAGCTGGACTGAAAGTTTTTCTATATATTTTCTCCTCACTTTTTTCATCTGGAAGCATCGACTAATCTCTCCTTGTGTTGTATGGGGACACGTAACTGTCAGATATTTACAGACCCAAAAGTCCACTTTACAGTCTGTTAAAACTGTTACTTTGAAAAACTTTGGTACTTTTTTTTCCATAGCAAAAACAATACTTAAAATACAAAACTGACAACAATGAGACTGAATCATTAACAACAAGCCTTGAATCTTAATTCTTTAAAGTATTGATTTGTGTTTTGAAGGTTTTACAGTTTGTATTAACTTAGCTTTATTTACAAAATATTTATTGCATTTGAGTATTCACTTAAAAAGTGCTAAAATTACTTGAAACTTTAATATATGAAGGAAGATATTTTTTTATATGAATTATAGTATTATTGCTGTAACTGTATTTATGTGAATTTGTCAGATTTCAGATTCCTATTGAAATAAACTGGACTTTTAAATGTATTGTTGACTGCTGTTGGTTTCTAATCGGTACGTGTTGTCTCCCTCTGCTGGTGCTTAAGAACTTTAGTACATTCAAGCCCAGTGGTGTAGTCTAATGTATTGTTGTGGGTATACTGTACTGTGTATGTATATGTTTTGGGGGCGGGGGTCTGGGTGCCCTTCCCCAGGAAAATTTCAGCGTCAAAGACTTCTTTTCCTGAATTTTGATACATTTTTATGCATTTCACAGCTAAAATACCTTTATTTAGTCTTTGCAAAGAAAAAAAACAATTTAAAATGTGTCAAATATAATGGAAACTATGTTGTTGCGTGTCATCGGGCATTTTTAAGTGGGTATGTGGAAATCCTGGAGCTTTTTTAGTGCGTATACTGCGTATACCTCCGTATCACGTACAGTACAGGCCAAAAGTTTGGACACACCTTCTCATTCAATGCGTTTCCTTTTTATTTTCATGACTATTTACATTGTAGATTCTCACTGAAGGCATCAAAACTATGAATGAACACATATGGAATTATGTACTTAACAAAAAAGTGTGAAATAACTGAAAACATGTCTTATATTTTAGATTCTTCAAAGTAGCCACCCTTTGCTTTTTTTTATAACTCTGCAAACCCTTGGTGTTCTCTCAATGAGCTTCATGAGGTAGTCACCTGAAATGGTTTTACCTTCACAGGTGTGCTTTGTCAGGGTTAATTAGTGGAATTATTTCCCTTATTAATAAAAAAGCAAAGGGTGGCTACTTTGAAGAATCTAAAATATAAGACATGTTTTCAGTTATTTCACACTTTTTTGTTTAAGTACATAATTCCATATGTGTTCATTCATAGTTTTGATGCCTTCAGTGAGACTCTACAATGTAAATAGTCATGAAAATAAAAAGGAAACGCATTGAATGAGAAGGTGTGTCCAAACTTTTGGCCTGTACTGTAGACTACACTACTGTTCAAGCCATTGCCAAATTAGTTGCTACAAAGCTAATTAAGACTATCAGCTTGCCAGATGGTGATCTAGTATCGAAAACGTTGCCTAGTATTACATTTTTTTGGAAGGTGTGCGGGAGTTTCTTTGCAACTTTTGATCTACTTATCCCCCTCCTGTCTCACTTTATAGATGTGCAAAGTATTCTCTGTACTGAAAGTTAACAATATTTTGGATGCCCCCTTGCAGTAACTCGGAGGTCCCCCTAGGGGTTGCGGACCCAATGTTGAAGCTCTCTGCTTTAAGGAAAGGAGGCGTACAGAAAGGAGGCGTACAGAAAGGAGGTAAGAAGGACAGAAAAAAAAAAATTAAAGAAAGGAAGGCAAGGTACAAAAAGAATAGACAGAAAGGTACAGAAAGGAATGGAAAGAAAAAGTACAGGGAGGAAGGAAAGGAAAGGTAAAGAAAGGTAGGAGATGGGAAGGTAATAAAAGAGGAGGAAAGGAGTGAAAGTAGGATGTGAAGGGAAGAAAGGAAATTAAAGGATAAAAAGATACAGGACAGAAACAAAGAAGAGAAAATGATAAAAAAGAAAGGAGAGGACGATGAGTGGAAACAGGAAGACGGGATAGAAAGAAAGGAAAGATTTTGTAAAACAGCAGTTTGAGGTTCCAGGTCAGAATTCAGTTAAGAGTTCGTGGAAGAATTAAGAATTAAAGGAACAATTCGCAAAAAAACCAACCAAAACTGAGTCACAGTCCGCTCCTTTACCTGACAGTGGAAACTTGTCGTCAAGGCAACCGCTAAAACCCCATAGATCTCCGCCCCCACGTGATGACACAACACTAAACTGAACTGAACGCATCCCCATCACCATCACCATCACACTGCTGACTCAGCTCCAACTGCAGCTGAGTCATATTATTCCTCTTCAATATATATATATTTTTTTAAAAGCTTTCCTAAGCAAAGTCGAGTCGCTTTCACACAGGCCTCGTTTAGTCCGTTTAAAACGAGCCCTGGAGCGATTCCTCGGACAGCCCGGTTGGTTTGTGGCCGGAGCCGGCCCGACCCATAAGCGAACTAAGCGGCTGCTTAGGGACCCCGTGGCTACCAGAGGGGCCCCCCAAGAGCGCTTGAAATGTCCCACAATAGAGCTCATAACAGAGCCGGTCTATTTAAAGATAGTGTTGCTGCTAATAGGTCTCACATTAGTCTTTAAATGTGTATTTGTACATTATGAGTGCTTAAACTAATATTTACAATGCACAAGTTGGTTTAGTGCCAACATGTTACAATGTGGAGAGTCCCCCAAACCTAATCTTGCTTAGGGCCCCCCAAAAGTCTGGGGCCGGCCCTGTTTGTGGCGGTGAGTGAAAGCTCATCCCAACTCTGTTGCGGAGCAAAACAAACAAACTCTGGTCCGCTTGAAAACGGGGGTCACGGTTTGCCTCCAAGTGAACTAGATTTCAGTCAGTGGTGTGGTCTAATGTAGAGGTTTTACTGTACCACTTCTTTTCATATCAAAGTGGGGGGGGTCTGGGTGTCATCCCCCAGGGTTATTTTGAGTGTCAAAGACACTTTTATGCACCAATTTATGGTTGGAATCCCTTTATTTATCCTATGAGAAAGAAAACACAGATGACATTCAAAATATATCTAAAATATATGATGGAATATAAAGCAGTAAAGCAGACCTGAGTCCGGATCACAAAAGTTGACCCCAAAGCAACGAGGACAAAATAAAATAGGCATCTTATATTATGTTTGGTGATACTGGCAATAGTGTAGGCAGAGCATTTGGGCCCGGTTGCTACGCACACACTACGCTACGCACACACTACACACACAATACGCACACTACACACACACTACACACACGCTACGCACACACTACACAAACACTACGCACACACTACACACACACACACACACTACGCACACTACGCACACACTACACACACTACGCACACTATGCACACACTACGCACACTATGCACACACTACGCACACTATGCACACACTACACACACACTACGCACACACTACACACACAATACGCACGCTACGCACACACTACACACACACTACGCACACACTACACACACACTACGCACACACACTACGCACACACCACACACACTACGCACACCACACACACACTATGCACACACTACGCACACTATGCACACACTACGCACACACTATGCACACTACGCACACACTACGCACACTACGCACACACTACACACACTACGCACACCATGCACACACTACCCACACACTACGAACACTACGCACACACTACGCTACACACACCCAACGCACACTACACACACACTATGCACACACTACACTCTACACACTACGCACAGTATGCACACACTACGCACACACACTACGCACACTACACACACACACACTACGCACACACTATGAACACTACGCACACACTACACACACACTACGCAAACTACACACACACTATGCACACTATGCACACACTATGCACACACTACACACAAACTACACACTATGCTCAGTCTCTCTACATGTTCTGCAGCGTTAGTTTAGTTTGCTGTCACGTTTACTATTATCACAAAAGTATGTTGTTATGTATCATTGCACATTTTTAAGTGGGTATATGGAAATCCTGGAGATTTCTTAGTGGCTGTACTGCGTATACCTGCGTATCACATAGACTACAGTGATTTCGGTTCACTTCAGGTGAGAACACGATCCGACCCAAATACAGGAAGTGAACCAAAAAACAGAGCTATTTACTGGCTAAACCACTGGCAACTAAAGTCAGTCCACCCCTATGTTAGATTCCCATAGAGGCAGATGTTTATTTTTAAAGGCCAGTTATTACATGGATCCAGAATACTATGCATCCTGATAAAGTTCCCTTGGCCTTTGGAATTAAAATATCCCCCCCACATCATCACATACCCTTCACCATACCCCCACATCATCACATACCCTTCACCATACCCCCCACATCATCACATACCCTTCACCATACCCCCCATCATCACATACCCTTCACCATACCCCCACATCATCACATAACCTTCACCATACCCCCACATCATCACATAACCTTCACCATACCCCCCCATCATCACATACCCTTCACCATACCGCCCCACATCATCACATAACCTTCACCATACCCCCACATCATCACATACCCTTCACCATACCCCCACATCATCACATAACCTTCACCATACCCCCACATCATCACATAACCTTCACCACCCCCCCATCATCACATACCCTTCACCATACCGCCCCACATCATCACATAACCTTCACCATACCCCCACATCATCACATACCCTTCACCATACCCCCACATCATCACATACCTTTCACCATACCCCCACATCATCACATACCTTTCACCATACCCCCCATCATCACATACCCTTCACCATACCCCCACATCATCACATAACCTTCACCAGAATCAGAATCAGAATCAGAAAGGGTTTTTATTGCCAAGTACGTTTTTTAACACATACAAGGAATTTGTTTTGGTGTTGTTGGTGCACATCACACATTCTCTAAATGTAATAAACAATATAAGTATATGTATAAACAATATAAGTATAAGTATATGTACACAGTATGTACTAAATTAAAAATAAAGATAGAAATAAAATAAAATAAAATAAATAAATAAAGAGCAAAGAGCATTACAGCAGAGAGAGAACAGTGGCATGAAGAGCCAGGTGGAGAGTCAGGGTGGTTTCCGGGCCTTGTTAATAAGGCTAGTGGCGGAGGGGAAAAAGCTGTTCATGTGGCGTGAGGTTTTGGTCCTGATGGACCTCAGCCTCCTGCCAGAGGGGAGTGGCTCAAAGAGTTTGTGTACGGGGTGGGAGGGGTCAGCTACAATCTTTCCAGCACGCTTCAGAGTCCTGGTGGCGTAAAGGTCCTGGAGCGGCGGCAGATTGCAGCCAATCACCTTCTCTGCAGACCGAATGACACGCTGCAGTCTGCCCTTGTCCTTGGCAGTGGGAGCAGCGTACCAGATGGTGATGGAGGATGTGAGGATGGACTCAATGATGGCTGTGTAGAAGTGCACCATCATTGTCTTTGGTTGAATTTCTTCAGCTGCCGCAGGAAGTACATCCTCTGTTGTGCTTTCTTGACGAGGGAGCTGATGTTCAGCTCCCACTTGAGGTCTTGGGAGATGGTAGTTCCCAGGAAGCGGAAAGACTCCACAGTGTCAATTGTGGAGTCACAGAGGGTGATGGGGGCAGCTGGGGCTGGGTTCTTCCTGAAGTCCACAACCATCTCCACTGTCTTTAGAGCGTTGAGATCTAGATTGTTTTGGTTGCACCACTTCACCAGGTGGTCAGCCTCCGACCTGTAGGCGGACTCGTCTCCATCAGAGATGAGTCCGATGAGGGAGGTGTCCTCCGCGAACTTCAGAAGCTTGACGGACTTGTGACTGGAGGTGCAGTTGTTGGTGTACAGGGAGAAGAGCAGAGGCGAAAGAACACAGCCCTGAGGGGATCCGGTGCTGATGGTCTGTGAGTAGGAGACGTGTTTCCCCAGCTTGACGAGCTGCTTCCTGTCAGACAGGAAGTCAGTGATCCACCTGCAGGTGGAGTCAAGCACACCAAGCTGGGAGAGCTTCTCCTGGAGCAGAGCCGGGATGAGGGTGTTGAAGGCAGAGCTGAAGTCCAAAAACAGGATCCTGGCGTAGGTTCCTGCAGAGTCCAGGTGCCAGAGGATGTAGTGTAGGGCCAGGTTTACTGCATCGTCTACAGACCTGTTGGCTCTGTAGGCAAACTGCAGGGGGTCCAGGAGGGGGTCGGTGATGGCTTTGAGGTGTGAAAGCACAAGGCGCTCAAAGGACTTCATAACCACAGAGGTCAGGGCGACGGGTCTCAAGTCATTAAGTCCTGTGGTCCTTGGCTTCTTGGGGACAGGGATGATGGTTGAGGTCTTGAAACAGGCTGGCACGTGACATGTCTCCAGTGAGGTGTTAAAAATGTCTGTGAACACTGGAGCCAGCTGATCAGCGCAGTGCTTCAAGCTTGATGGGGAGACAGCATCCGGTCCAGCAGCTTTCCTGGGATTCTGTCTCCTAAAGAGTCTGTTGACATCCCTCTTGTGGATGGAGAGAGTCGTCACTGAGGTGGGTAGGGGGTTGGAGGTGGAGACCTTTAAGGAGGGCATTGGTGGGGGGGCCCAGGACCCTGCTGAGGTGAGGGAGGTGGAGGTGATGCACAGTGGCTGTAGCTGTAGGGAGGTGTCGTTGGGGATGGTGTCAGGACTGACCTTTTGTCTTTCAAATCGACAGTAGAACTCGTTCAGGTCGTTGGCTAGGTGTCTGTCATCGAAGGAGAGGGGGGGTTTTAGGCTTATAGTTGGTGAGCTGCCTAAGTCCTTTCCAGACAGTCGCAGAGTCATTAGCTGAGAACTGGTTTTGGAGTTTCTCAGAGTACCGTCGTTTAGCCTCCTTCACCGCCTTGCTAAACTTGTACTTTGACTCTTTAAATCTGTCTTTGTCCCCACTCCTGAACGAGTCTTCCTTAGCCAGCCTTAACCTTCTGAGTTTGGCTGTGAACCAGGGTTTTTCATTGTTGTAACTCACCCTGGTGCATGATGGGACACAGCAGTCCTCACAGAAGCTGATGTATGACGTCACAGCCTCTGTGTACTCATCCAGACTGTTGGTAGCAGTCCTGAACACATCCCAGTCAGTAGAGTCCAAACACGACTGGAGATCCTCCACAGCCTCACTGGTCCACTTCCTTGATGTCCTCACTACAGGTTTGCAGAGCTTTAGTTTCTGCCTGTACGCGGGGATCAGGTGGACCATGACGTGGTCAGAGTGTCCAAGTGCAGCACGGGGGACGGCGTGATAAGCATCCCTGACTGTGGTGTAACAGTGATCCAGAATTTTCTCCTCCCTGGTCGGGCATTTAATATGCTGTCTATATTTAGGGAGTTCGTGAGTGAGGTTCCCTTTATTAAAGTCACCAAGGACAATAACTAGGGACCCCGGGTTGGTCCTTGCTCCACGCACAGAATCTGGTCGGCAAGCATGCGCTGCGCGTCCTGCACGTTGGCCTGCGGTGAGATGTAGACACCGATCAGAATGAATGACGTGAACTCACGGGGTGAATAAAAAGGCTTACAGTTTATAATGAAATATTCCAGTCCACCATACCGCCACATCATCACATCGCTTCACCATACCCCCACATCATCACATACCCTTCACCATACCCCCCACATCATCACATACCCTTCACCATACCCCCACATCATCACATCGCTTCACCATACCCCCACATCATCACATCGCTTCACCATACCCCCACATCATCACCATACCCCCGCACATCATCACATACCCTTCACCATACCCCCACATCATCACATACCCTTCACCATACCCCACATCATCACATACCCTTCACCATACCCCCACATCATCACATACCCTTCACCATACCCCCACATCATCACATTGCTTCACCATACCCCCACATCATCACATCGCTTCACCATACCCCCCCACATCATCACCATACCCCCGCACATCATCACATACCCTTCACCATACCCCCACATCATCACATACCCTTCACCATACCCCCACAGCATCACATCGCTTCACCATACACCCCACATCATCACATACCCTTCACCATACCCCCACATCATCACATCGCTTCACCATACCCCCACATCATCACATACCCTTCACCATACCCCCACATCATCACATACCCTTCACCATACCCCCACACATCATCACATACCCTTCACCATACCCCCCACATCATCACATCGCTTCACCATACCCCCACATCATCACATACCCTTCACCATACCCCCACAGCATCACATCGCTTCACCATACCCCCACATCATCACATACCCTTCACCATACACCCCCACATCATCACATACCCTTCACCATACCCCCACAGCATCACATCGCTTCACCATACACCCCCACATCATCACATACCCTTCACCATACCCCCACAGCATCACATCGCTTCACCATACCCCCCCACATCATCACATACCCTTCACCATACCCACACATCATCACATACCCTTCACCATACCCACACATCATCACATACCCTTCACCATACCCCCCACATCATCACATACCCTTCACCATACCCACACATCATCACATACCCTTCACCATACCCCCCACATCATCACATACCCTTCACCATACCCCCACATCATCACATACCCTTCACCATACCCCCACATCATCACATACCCTTCACCATACCCCCACATCATCACATACCCTTCACCACACCTAGAGATCGGCATGGTTTTATGTTGGTTAGCCTAAAAGCTGGTTTGATTTGCATTGAGAGATGATTTTATGGAAAGTATCCCATCCCTCTCTCTCTCTCTCTTTCTGTCTTTCAATCGCTGTCTGTCAGCTGCTCATTGTTCATCTTCTTCTAAAACATTAGAAACACAAATGCAGAACCAGAAAACCCAAAATGTTATAAATTTGGTGTCGCTCCAGTATTTCTGAGACCAGAAGTGCCCTTGGATGTTCTGTTCTAACCTTCATGAACAGTGGTGTAGTCTAATGTATTGTAGTGGGTATACTGTACATATATATATATATATTTTTATATTTATATTTGGGCCAGAATCTGCCTTTGGGGGAGAGGGGGGCCATATCATAGTGGGGGGGTCTGGGTGTCCTCCCCCAGGGAAGTTGTGAGCATCAACGACTTCATTTCCTGTATTCGGATACACTTTTATGCACCAATTTACGGTGGATATACCTTTATTTTGGATAGAAGAAAACCACAGATGACAATTCAAAATATACCAAAAATATAATGGAAAGTATGTTGCAGTGTGTCATTGGGCATTTTTAAGTGGGTATATGGAAATCCTGGAGCTTTCTTAGTGGCTATACTGTGTATACCTGCGTATCACGTAGACTACACCACTGTTCACGAATCACACCGAGTCCACCTAACTATAGGTGTGAAAGCGCCCTAAATTAGCTCCTTTTTAGCCTCTATAGCTCCTAGATTTTAGTTTTTTTGTGGCTCATTTCCCATCTGGTTCAGCTTTTTTCATCAATAAACTCCGATATTTAGACCCAGTCTTATAAATATCCCCCAACACATACGTCTAAATGGGTTTGTTCCTATACCCTCTAATGCGACTCACAGGAACGTTTGTTAAGTTAGCGCAGAAACATGTCAAATCTAAACCACAGAACGCCAGCATTTTGAACGTATCGGTCACGATTTTTAACAACTTTTAAAGTTGTGAAACGATCACATTTTGGTTATGTTTAGACATAAAAAATACGTGGTTTAGTTTAGAAAAGTATGTTTGCTTGGATGAAAATCAGACTGAAGGTTACTACGCATGTGATGTTAAGTTATCTGTCCTTAACATCATGTGTCCTGGGTCACAGTCCTGTGTTTGTTTGACCCACCTGACACCTATATTTCCAAAGAAAAGGAAAAAAAGGAAAGGAAACAGGAAACAGGAAAGGAAAGGAAACTGGAAAGAAAAGAAAAGAAAAGGAAAGTAGGAAAGAAAAGGGAAGGAAAGAAACGAAAGTAGAAAGGAAAAGAAAGGAAGGAAAGGAAAGAAAAGGTAAGGTAGGAAAGGAATAACGGAAAGGTAAGTGGAGTATACTTCTTCCACCTCTACCACCCAGCAGCTCAGACACTAACTGCTGCTGAAACCACAATATCTCCGTTTGGCTCTTCCAACCATTCTTTTCTTTTCATATACACATTTTATTTAAAACAAATACGTATATATCTATAACATCTGATCACATGTTGCCTCGACGGGGTCAGAAGTCAGCGAGGCTGAAAGGATTATCCATCAGAGTGTGTTCTTCGTAGGCAGGTGGGAAAATTCAACCCTGCACCACACACAGGATGTGGTGTGTGTGTGTGTGTGTGTGTGTGTGTGTGTGTGTGTGTGTGTGTGTGTGTGTGTGTGTGTGTGTGTGTGTGTGTGTGTGTGTGTGTGTGTGTGTGTGTGTGTGTGTGTGTGTGTGTTTGTGTTGACGGTTGGCCCACAGGGCTTAAGACTTCTAGGAAACAAACACAGAGTGGTGATAGTTCTAAATGTAGGAGACAACCACTTAATTCTAGTTAATACACTTTTGTGTGTGTGTGTGTGTGTGTGTGTGTGTATGTGTTTGTCAGACTGGCATAAATGATTTGTGTGGTGTATCAATGGAAAAAAACTTAAAATGCTACTTGAGCATTTCAGTTTTTACTTATGAAATCATTTTATACATCTTCGTCACAGGATGTTCAGTTCATGCAAGAAATAAGCTGTTTGGTTATGTTTGAATAAAACAACATTGATTTGAATTTGAAGCTGCACAATGTTAACTTTCTATTCATATGAATTATTTTTGTTCTTTAAGTAACTGGCATGTTTTTGTTTGTTTTTGTTCAAGACCCTTTTGCAGAACTTCTATCGTAAATCTGCCATTTTAAACGTGAGTAGAGCTCCCCCTTTGACTACAGAAAGACAATATTCCTGGACCTCGCTATTTCTCGGTTTTTAAAAGGTTAAACGCCAAGACTGATGTTGGGATTTTTCAAGAGATGAGGCAAAATAACTTTATAAGTCACTCCTTTGCTCTGAATCACAAAGTAAAAGAAATAATGTGAACAGAAGTCACTGTGGGGAATTCAAGTTACAACTAAAGCATACAACAAGTCCCATTCAACGATAGAGGTTGTTTATTCCTACCCTCTAAATACGACCCACAGGAGTGTTTTCCGTCTTCGTATCTAATCCAGAGAAGGTATTGGTTGCATTTTTATTTATTTTTTTTGTGGCTTTTATTGCCTTTATTTATAGGACAGATTAAGTCAGGAAAATGGGAGAGAGAGGGGGATGACATGCAGGAAAATGGCCGCAGGTCAGAACCCGAACCTGCTGCTGCTGCTCCGACAAGGACTGAGCCTCTGTACATGGGGCGCACGCTCAACCAGGGGAGCTACCCAGGCGCCCCATGGTTGCATTTTTAAACACATTTGTTAACAAAGCGGTCGCAGTTTGGTTAGGTTTAGGCACAAAAAATACTTAAGTTTAGAAAAAGATCGGGGGTCTGGCTTAAAATCTGAAGTTCAGGTCGTCTGCTTTCCTTTTCAAACTATTTTCTCGGTATGCTGGTGAAGATGTGTCATATCTTTCAGGGAAATTTGATACCAGAAACAGAAACAGAGTTGAGCCTCTCCTCTATATTCTATGGTCACTCCACAACAGCGGCGAGCTGAGAAAATTTGAGAGTTGTCGAGTCAGGAAGGAAGCAGCAAATTTAAATTTACAATATTTTTAGCTGCAGTTGAGCTGTGCATTGTGCAGATCTATAATGTAGAAAACTATAAATATTAGAATATTCATATCTGGTCTGAATTGAAGGCCAAAACTACTATAGTTTATCGGGGAATCCCTAGAAATGATCTTTCTGCTCATTGCAATGGTATTTCTCCCCGCAGGGATGATTCAGGTTTCTTTGTGCGCCTTGTGGTGGCGTTTCCACCAGCAGTGATGATGCATGGACGTATTCTTTATGCTGCAATGACATTTTTACTTTCATGAGTAACACTTTTACCTCAAGCAACCATAACTCCACCTGCGTAGAGCCCACAACGGCGAACACATTTCTTCCAGATGCAGTGATGCCATACCAGCCTTGTTTCTACGCTAGAGTGCCAAAAGCATGTGGACAAACGAACAGTAAACTAATATGTGAGGGTTGAACATAATCATTGTGGCCACTTGCCAAATATAATTTTCCACATAGACTTACGTACATGGCACAAGAGACGTCTGTTAATGTGGCACAACCCCTGCAAAATGACTAATTTCACGGTCAGAATTTGAGCCATTCGGTCCGATAACATTTGGAAAGTCTAGTAGAGCCGCACGATTAAATCATTTGTTCCCCGTTGATTTTAGCAGAGGATAGTTTATTGGCATTTCTTTAAACCAATCACAATTGTCTTAATAATAATAATAATAATAATAATAATAATAATAATAATAATAATAATAATAATGTATACTTTATTAATCCTGCAAGGGGAAATTACTATGTTTTCACTCTGTTGTTATTACACACATTACACACAGGCCTGAATTACACACACATGCTCAGTACCTATACATGCACTAATGGAGAGATGTCAGAGGGAGGGAGCTGAACATGGAATGGCAGCCCGAGCAGTTGGGGGTTCGGTTCCTTGCTTAAGAGCACCTTGACAGTGCCCAGGAGGTGAACTGGCACCTCTCCAGCTACCAGTCCACCACCATACTTTGGTCCGTATGGGGACTTGAACCAGCCCAATCCACCCCAACTCCCTACTGACTGATCTACTGTCCCCTTGGGTGGCGCTAAGCGCTGGACGGAGCCACGGTGCATCTGCAAAATAGCCTCTAGAAGGAACTTGTTTTGGTGGAACATGTGTACATTCAAAAGTAGTTTTAGTCATGCAACAGAAAACTCAGATTGGACAGATAGTCTAGCTCAGTGGTTCCCAACCTGGGGTCCGGGCACCCCTTAGGGGGGCGGCAAATATCACAGGGGGTGCGCAAGTCTTTATCTGGTTTGAAGTTGAGGTAAAAAAAAAGTTAAACAAATTATGATAATACACTAGAATATATAATGTATATAAAAGTCTGTATAAAAACTATATATTTTTTTTCTTGCTTAAAATTGTAAGCAGGCTACGTAGTATAGGCCAAACCTCCGGGACCTCTTAACCTGGGACCCTTGCTGTCATCAGGTCAGCTGCTAGCTGCTATCTATTATCTGCTAGCTGTTAGCTGCTAGCTGCTATCATCCTCGTCTTTCCTGCCACCACGGCATCACTATTTTATGAATGAAACATGACGGAGAAACGTAAAAGTCCTGATAACTGCTCTGTATCAAAAAAGAAAGTAAGGCTCAAGGTTTCAAGGTGGGGGGCTCAGCTTTACTTAGACATAAGTAGGGGGGGCGCCAGGGAAAAAAGGTTGGGAACCACTGGTCTAGCTAGCTGTCTGGATTTACCCTGCAGAGATCTGAGGAGCAGTTAACCATAGTCCTCACAAATCCACCGCAGGTTAGAACGCCAACACAGAGACAGAGGAAGGTAACGGACATCTGGCCGAAATGAGTGACATCCGGCAGAACCTCCGGTGGCAACGGAGCAATCCCAGAAATGAACCGTCGTCGATATAAACCAGAAGTAGCCGACTCGGCCTCGGGAGGTCTCTAGTGCGCCTGCTCCATGGGCCGCACAGTGAGGAAGATTTAACAATAAACTAATAAATATTGAGTTTAGTGAACATGAAATACTGAGTTTTTATACTTAAAATCATTCAGTTATGTTAATTTAATATTTTCGAGTTGCATTTACTGAATATTTAAGTTGGCTTAGTTTGTACTTTAATTTTACGGTTATCAAAAAATACAAGTACAATAACTCCAAATATTTAAGCTCTAATATCCTCAGACTTTTGAGTTTATAAATTCAAAATAATTGTACTCATTTTTAATATTATAATATTATGTATCTGCTTCGGGTTTACAGTGAACAAAACCAGTGTTCAAAACAACATCAAACTACTGTATATTCCACAATAAAAACTGTTAAAAACATACGTAAAAGACCCATTCAAACAAAACGTAAAAAATGTAATGGTAATTAATCAGTTTCTTCTGTGTGCATCCATTACAACGAGTCCAGGATTAGACACTGATAGGTTAGCAAACTTGGATTCTAGCTCAAAGACTTGAGACTTAGCAAAGATTCTAGCTCAAGAGACTTGTTAGCATCTTTGGTTTAGCCTTGCTTAGCACAAAGACAGGTCTCTTAATGTCTGATTTCCTCTGTGTATGTCGTTTAATGAACAGAAGTTGAAACAGCATAATGAGGGCAGACTCTACTACACTAATACTACATGTAAGGATCACAGCTTTGGTGGTCCACACACATTCAGAGTGAAAATTAACTGCAGCCTCTGTGACCTCTTTACAACATTAACAGGGGTGGGCTGCATCTTTCCCCCCTCACTGCATTAAACCGCCCACACATGATCAGAAGTAAAACTGTGAGGTAGGGCACAGAGCTGCAAGTTAGGGTGCAGAGCATATTGCATGCACAGACTTTATTATTGCATTGCTTCTGGCTTTGCTTGAAAGGTCAGTGGCAACGAGGTCAAAGCTGAAATAATTTGAACTTTTGAGCGCAGGGCTCAGCGGCCATTTTGCCAAGGGTACAGCGCTTCCTCCGAGTTGTCTCCGCCGCTCTCATCATAGGAAAACGTTGGCACAGCCAGCGCATAGCAGTTTTACGGAGGATAATGTGTAGGCAGCATAATATATAATAATAGTAGTAATAATAGTAATACAGGAGCAATTCTGGTTCATAGCGAGTTCTTTTACTTTTGCTACTTTAAGTACGTGATGCTAAAAACACTTAAGACTTAGAGTGCTTTCTCATCTACTTCGTTTATGTCCGGATTTTATGGACTTTTCAGTTTGATCCGAACCAAATTTACAGGTGTGAAACCTCCTCCGGACCACGGTGCGGATCAAACAGCCGAAATTTGGTCCATACAGTCCCCTTGTCTTGCTTGTCAACAACACAACCAAACAGTTGCGGTACCACGGGAAGAGCAGGAGTCCGTTGAAAAAAACTCTCCGACACCAGAGAGGAAATGAAGGAAGAAATGCTGATTTACAAGTTCCCAGATGCAAAATATTAAGTTTGGAACGATAAAAGCTACAAATCCTCACCATTCTTTGCTTAAAGGTCCAATATGTAATATATTTACTGTAATAAATCAAAAAATGACCCCAATGCATCATCAGATATTAAGAATACATGCTAAGTTGAAACACTATCTTTTCTGACAACACTAGCTGTCAGTGTTACATATTGCACCTTTAAAAATAACTTACACAATTGAGAAGATACACAAAAGCATTGTTAAATTTTGAGATTTTGGGCTAATTTACTTTTACAACATGTCTTCTTTCAGACTAGTGGTAAGAAAACGTCCATCATACACATTTAGCTGTTTATTTTACTACACTTTGTCTATTTGCCTACCGTTGTGCAGAAGAATTGCATATTATATCTTTAAATCACTAATCATTTGAATTATGAAAGTGTAGAATGAAATTAAGTTGAAATGAGGGGGTTATAAATGTATAATGTAAGATGACTGAAGTCTTTTTTTGAAGTTTTTTTTAGGCCTGTTACATTCTTTAAACCGATGAAGTACCTGCAGCACTGCAAACATTTACTTTTATGTACAAAAGTGTGCATACAACACATAAAGCTCACATGAGGTTTCATGCACTCATGGAACCACACACACACACACACACACACACACACACACACACACACACACACACACACACACACACACACACTCACACAGATTTCTAAGTAAATTCTGTTATAAACTGGTCTTTCTGACCAGGGAGTCTCCTCGCTGCATGCGTAGGGGTTCAGTGTATGGAAGTGATTGCAAACCTGAGCAGGGAATCTCCTTTGTGTGTGAGTTTAGAAGCAGCAGACTACATTTTAGAGGAAAATTCTTGATGCTGCTGTCGATGCTGCTGAAAGCCCACAGACCACAACCGCACAGACACGCAGACACAATGAGCGGGATTCAGACAGCTGTGTATATATATAAACCCACAGGTCAACAGAGAGCATCATTGTCAAGACAACACAGCTTCACACTCTTCACTTTCTCAGCCTTTTCCTTGAGGACTCGTCTTGTTTTGCAGCACAATCTCCTGTAATTAGATTTTAAGTTCAAAGGCCAAAATGTTTTCGTGCTGTAGTTCACTGTGTCTACTGGTCGTACTAGGAGTTGCTTTGGCATCTGGGAGTCCTGTGCGCTACATCGGCGAGAACCTGAGAAGAACCCACGAGTCCATCGCAGATGTGCTGGTGAGTTTACCTGTGGCGACCCACAGGGCGCAACTTTAGATCCTCTATAGTTTTTCCAAGCAGTTTAGCCTCTGATTGTGATTAAAGGGTTTAAATGCTAAATTTAGATGTAGATTTATTTAAGAAACCTGTCTTTTAAGATTACACAGAAAGTGACATTTGAGTTTGAATCAATTATCAATTGTTACTACCGGGCAGTAAGAGTGCTTAGGGCCGTCTACAAATTACAACACCGAAAAGAGATGCAACAAAAATATTTATTAATTTAATGATTAAATAAGGTAGTGTCTCCAAACTTATCTCAATTATAACTTGTCTCCTGCTAGTTATACTACAGCACTTACTTTAAAAAAATAAGTTAAATTAATAAATATTTTTGTTGCATCTCTTTTCGGTGTTGTAATTTGTAGACGGTCCCAAAGCACTCGTCTTACAGCAGCAACAACAGCAGAGAGCAGGCAGGTGTTATTTACATACACTTCTGGTCTACTTACAAACTTTACAATCCATCGTTTTATGAGTACATAACCTATTTGTATTAGTGTAGAAGTTTGGTATCATTTCGGGCATTATTAGTGGGGTAATGTACAAGAGACACTCTTCCATTAGCACCTGCGCTAAGCTATTCAGCTGATGTTTAGCTCGAGGTCATGGTGCAAAAGACCCTAGGGTGAAATTACTCCGAACCATCACTTTAACTCCCCTTGTGCCTGTGCCCCTCGCAGCGCTGGAGTTTTAAAGTGATTTTTACACTCTACTATTCTATGACCTCCTACAAATGGCATATAGTTCACACAAAATTAAAATCATACACATCCTCTGCAGTGATATGCTGCCAGTTTCGTAACATGCATGCAAAATGATAAGATTTTATCACACACAAATCTAGCTGACTAAATATTTACTCTGAGGAATGAGCTATCTGACTCATGTTTTCAAATATGAAAAAGGTTGAACTGAAACCAATCAGTCTGCCTGTGGTTTGGCCTGATGCTCACCAAATATGTAATGTGATCATCAGATAAAACTAGCGGTGTTTGGATGGCTGTGATAATATCTTTAACAAGAATATGTGATGCAGTCTCTCAGTCACTGACAGGAACTAACAGAATTAAATATCTTAGCCTTTTGCATTAGTCTCTGTAATATTCCCGTAGAGGCTGATGGTGTATTTGTGGTTTTCGACAGCTCAAAGTAACCAAATTAAAGTCTACATAAGGCGCTGTAACATTTCTACAAGGATTGAAAGTTATTTATACCTGCTGATTATATTTGATCAACAAAAACATGTTTTTTGTTGCATCCAACCTTGTCTTATTAGTGAAACTGACTCAGCAACTGATTGTTTTATTACAATGATTCTTTGATTTTTTTCTGTTTTCTGCTTACATTCGTTAAACTACAGAAACTCCTAAAAGTTAGAATGATCTCATTGGCGTAATTAAAAAATCTTTTTAAAACTTTAAAGAAAACTCCAGCACTTACAAATATATAATCATATTATTTCATGTGGGCAAAATACAAATGTGTTTCAGTTAAAAGCCATCAATTCATAATTAGTTTTTTGCAAGAAGATAACTTATCTGTAAGTTTTGTGTTTTCGTTGATCCTTGTCACTGCTGTGCACCTGATACACTGTCCAAGATTTGGAGCAGTGCAGGCTACTTTCTATTATTATCTCTTTAAAACTTTAAAATCTGAATGTGATGCTTCATGAAAATACACAAAATCTAAATCAAAATTTTTATTTTATCGTAATGGCACTACACCTAACACAGAGGAGGGGAATAAAAAGTTAAACCACATAAGGTGTCCTCAAAATAATGCAGCAGGGCAAATCTTTGGAGAATTTTGGATACTTGGTATACATTACAATACATAATTTTTTTATACCATAGTGTTTTTGTTAGAGTGTATAAACTCTTGAGAAAGAGAAGTATTCAAACGTGTTTTTGTGTGTGTTTTAGAAATTGAAGGAGCAGGTGGTCGGCCGTAATCCTCTCTTCAGTTCGGTCATCAGGAGCCTGAACACCTCCTGCCAGGTACGGTAAACTCTGTCTCTACTATCTCTACTGCACTTCTACTGTATTAACATTAATATCTTCTCTCAAAATACATCAGAAAACCATGTGTCGCCAAATTTGGTGGATGCTAATTAATGCGTCTGTGTGTGAAAAGCATGGGCAATGGGGCATTGTGCAATCTGTATCAGCATGTTATAAATTTGTGCAATAGGGCGATGTGCGATAACACTCACACTCTTGATCCCTTAACACTTAAGCACTTTAGCACTTAACACCAAGTTCCTTTTGGCCCCCCAAATCCTGGTTTGTCATGAGCAACCTTTATTGTTTGTTTGCTTGTTGCACTCTTTTACTGTTATTTCTCTTATTGATTTATTGTCATAATCAACCTGCCAAAAGGACTAAAGCTGTAAGTTAGCCACCGGCTACAATCTTGTATATTTACATACATTTTCATTAATATGCACTCTCCCTATATTAAAAATAAATAAATCTCAATTCTCAAATTGTAATTCCCGTTAACTTTGAAGAATTGCACAACATATTATTTCAATAATTAATAACAATTTAGTACATTTAAATCTATGTATATGTTACATTTTGTTTTAAAAAGTCGGGGCAAGCAATGTTTAAATTAAGCCTGATGTTAAAAAAATTAAAGCAGTCACTTTCACACAGTGAGGCTAATTAAACACTCATTAATTAAACACTGTTATCACATCGCTGCTCGCTATCGGCTGATACCCAAAGCCCAGGTATCGGTATTAGAACTGAAAAAGTCGGATCGATGCATCCTCAACAAGAAAACGACCATATGGGTCGATTGTGCAAGCAGGTCATAATGACCGAAAATTACGTGTCTTATTAAGCAGCAAACTCTCGTTGCTGTTATACTTTTTGTGAGAGCAATCAAACAAACACAGGAGACTGTGGGTCTTGACTAAGTCAACCGTCATTTTGATATTAACTAAGTCTTACCTGACTTTGATGTCCGAGATATCACGTTACGTCCTCATTTTGGTAGTTTTCAACTAGTATTTTCTAACCCTCATTTTAAACCAATCCTTGAACCTTAACAAAGTATTTGTGATGCCTAAACTTAACTAGTTATATTTGTTGTTTTATTTATTGTTATGCAGCTGTTACGTTCAATGGAACGGACATATGCTTTGCTGGAGTTAATATAACAGTCGTATGTGTGTCACTCTGGGAGTAATTTCATTTAGGTAGGACGATGTGTTGATTTCTTGTTGATATGTTGGCATCATCATACTGGACAAAATGAAATCAAATTTCAGACTTTTTGGACATATTTACTTTCTAGATTTGTCCAATAAGCCAGGCTAAAGCCTGGAGATGTCTGAACATTTGCTGTTAAAATAATGCCTCATGAATAAATATTTGATTCATTCTTTTAATCATTATTATAATAAAAGGTCAGGAGTTGGGTTGGGAACCGGAGGGTTGCTGGTTCAAGTCCCCGTACGGACCAAAGTATGGTGGTGGACTGGTAGCTGGAGAGGTGCCAGTTCACCTGGGCACTGCCAATGTGCTCTTGAGCAAGGCACCGAACCCCCAACTGCCTTTCCATGGGCAGCCGACTCACTCTGACATCTCTCCATTAGTGCATGTATAGGTACTGAGCATGTGTGTGTAATTCAGACCTGTGTGTAATTTGTATAATAACAACAGAGTGAAAACATTGTAATTTCCCTTGCGGGATTAATAATGTATACATTATTATTATCATTATTATTATCATTATTACTGACTTACTGAAGCTTTCCCTCCTTTCCTCCACAGACTAAAGTACATCTGATGAACGTCACGCTGAACATCTACTCTCAGATCTTCTCCAGCATCCTGCAGCAGGACGAGCGCCACGGCTCGACCCAGACCTTGGGTCTGCTGACCCAGGTGGATGTCCATGAAAGGTCCAACGTGGAGTCGGAGCTGAGGAAGCTCCAGCACCAAATGGAGACGCTGAAGGGACACCTGAACCAAGTGTACCACGACAGAGAGGCTGTGCTCGCCAAGCTGAACAGCATACAGGTGAGTGTGTGTTTAACAGCATGCAGGCTCGGTCAGCTGTACATTCACAGTTTACAGCAGGGCTATTCAATCAAGATTCAAGATTAACTTTATTGTCCCACAAAGGGGGAAATATGTCTTGGGCATTTAATCCTCCTGTTGTCCTCGGGTCAAGTTTGACCCATTTTCAAAAAGCTTCTATATCAGAATTTTGGGTTTTCTTTCAACCAAATTGTCAAAAAATAAATAACTTGGATGGTTCCCTACAACGCTCTGCACAAGTAAAATAAATGATCAGTTCACTACTTTCATTGAAATTTTAGTTTTTTCAATTTTATAGCATTTAAAAAAAAAAAAACGATAAAAGAATGTTGAAAAAAGTAACAAAAATGTCCAAAAAAGATTAAAAAACATGGTGAAAAAAACAACAAAAATGGAAATAGTGACAAAAAATTGGGAAAAAGTGACAAAAACGCTGAAAAAAAGTTTTTACATTTTAAATTTTGACCCAGAAAAACAGAAAGTTTCCTGGTTGATGGGAAGACATGCTGCAGCAATAAAGAAAACAGAGACAACATGATATAATACCATACAACCAGCGGTGAAATGTAACTAAGTACATTTACTCCACTGCTGTACTTAAGTACACATGTTGAGCTACTTGTACTTTACTTTTTACTCCACTATTACTAGTTACTTTAGTTACTCCGCTACATTCATCTGTTCCAGCTTTAGTTACTAGTTACTTTAGTTACTCCACTACATTCATCTGTTACAGCTTTAGTTACTAGTTACTTTAGTTACTCCGCTATATTCATCTGTTCCAGCTTTAGTTACTAGTTACTTTAGTTACTTCACCCCATTCATCTGTTACAGCTTTAGTTACTAGTTACTTTAGTTACTCCGCTACATTCATCTGTTACAGCTTTAGTTACTAGTTACTTTAGTTACTTCCCTACATTCATCTGTTACAGCTTTAGTTACTAGTTAATTTAGTTACTCCACTACATTCATCTGTTACAGCTTTAGTTACTAGTTACTTTAGTTACTCCGCTACATTCATCTTTTACAGTTAAACATTACTCACAAAATAAATGATAAATATCAGTGCAGTGATCACAGACAAATCCTAAATCATCCACCCTGGGCCTGTTCTGGCTTTGATTTGCAGCTATTTAGAAGCTTAACAGGAAAACATTTGTTTTTGAATCTACAAAATCTACAAATTCATTCGGGCCAGATTTTAAAACCACGCAATTTACCAGAGATTTTCAGCGGCCAGTAAATCAGCACGTAATGTAATGAAATAAAACAATGTTTATTAATTTATTTCCCCTTTTAAATTTGGTAAATGTGACACCTTTTGCAGCCCTCTCGTGTGATCCAACGGGGGAACGTTTTTCCAGTTTTTGGTTAAGCTTTAAGTGTGCTTTAAATGAAAAAAAAAAAGCTTTAATTTGAGAAACAAGCCAACGTATTTGGACAGTGTTTTTCGTCAGTTCATCCATATGTTTCAAAACTCATCAATATTCACCATCAGGAATTTGGTGGACGTCACTCTCTATCAACAGATTTGACTGATTATTTTAATACAGACATTCGTTAACGTTATCATTCTATTGAAGCGAAAGACTATGAAGTTGGTCTTGCTTATATTTAACTCTTGTGGTGTCTTACATTCGACCATGCATCGTCCTTCCGGGTCAAATCTGAAAATCAACACTGACAATGGCGATTTTAGACCCTTTTTCGGGGGGCTCAAGCGTTTGTGAACTTGTCTGTTGGTGACAGAGGACAAACAATTACCATTAACACTTAACCGTTAACACTAACAATTAGAGGCTGAGCCCCCCTGAAGGTCTGATCCTAGAATCGCCCCTGTCTGACGTTTTTGTCTCCTTTTTCGACACTTTTGGCACTTTTTTCTATGTTTTTGGAGCTTTTTTTCTTTTCTTTTCTCTACCATGTATAAACACCACTAAAACCAATTCATTACAAGTTTTACAATTCATGGTCAATAAAGCTAATTTATAGGAAAATGTACCCAATTCTTGAGTTTAAAAAGCAGGAATTATGAATTATTTAGACTTATATTAAAGGAAGGATAATCACAGACTGGTATGTGTCAACGTTCAGTCGGGATACTGTTTTGAAACATTTTCATTCTTTTTTCAAGTGCTAAATAAATTGAAGGAAACACCTAAAATTCAATAAAAGTAGAGATCCGATCTTTTGTTGCACTTGCGAAGCGCGTTGTATGAAATCATCCGTCAATCAAAATTAGGTATAGTTAAAAAGAAACCCATATTCCTGATATAAAAATTCAGAAAACAGGTCAAATTTAACCCGAAGACAAGAGAAGGGCTAAGGATAATTTATTGTCATGACAGAACTTTTTCTTAAAACCCCAGATTAATTCAAATCAAACAGTGTCATAGTGTAATTTCTTCTGCAACAAGAATTTGAAGATTTAAGTCAGACGAGGGTTGATGACGGCTGTTGAGCTGCAGGCTCCACTTTCTCTCTCCGTCACAATGTCTGTGACCTTTTGACTGATGAGAGCAAATGAGTTTGGTTTCTGAAGAAATGGAAGTGAGTAGGTGTTCTCATACCGTACATCTGTTTATCTTGCAACAATTTCAGATTCTACAGCCAATAATGTCACGTAACACTCAACAGTCATTTCAGACATGCTAAGTCCACACACTGCAGGCAAGAACATTGTTTCTTTATCCACATTTGGTGCTCAGTATTATAGAGTGTTTGTGGCTTCAGCTCTTCTTCCTCTAGCGTTTGTGGAGAAGGCTTTGATCCATCATATAAACCTTCATAGTTGGAGATAAAATGTACAGAAAGTATACTTTCACACACATTTGGAGACCTTCCTTTTGCTTTAATGAAGTAGCGCTGGCTCCTACCTGTTTTCTATTTTCTACCATTTTGACAGAAAATGTATTCAACTGTCACAAATTCGCTTCGCTGCCGGTGTGAAGAGTTTTGATGCGAAACATTCACAGGCGATTATTTTGCATTTTTGCGTCGCTTAGACGAGACTAATCAGGCTATATGACGGCTGTGATCCAATCAGATTGCTTGATTTGAGCTACCCGTTTTATAAATTAGCATTAATGAACTCTCTTTCTCTCTCTGCAGGTGGATAACACCATGGTTCAGAAAAAGGCTCTGGCTCAGTACAAGGAGGTCTACCAGGCGGCCTCTGTGATTGGCTCCCGGTGTGGACCAATCCACTAGTCCTCTGCTGACTGATGCTGATGACATCATCCTTATCAACAGCTCTGACTAGCTGGGAATGGAATCCTCGCTCATTAGCATATTCTCATGTTATTATGTGTGTCCTCATTTCGAAAATGTAGCTTTTTTTATTTATAAGTGAATTTTTCATGACGATCAACTTGCATTCATCACAGTCACATATTTATTTTATTTAAAGGGGTTACTTTAAGTCATTTCTCAATCCAGTCACTGAGCTAATATTTGTGGTAATTTAATCTATTTTTAATTTAATTTAATTTATGTTTCTCGTTGTCGTTTGTTCATTTAAATAAAAACTTATCAGCATTAAAAAGCTTCATTTTGCATGTTTTCCTTTTTTCTTTTACGCGCTGACACTCTTTTACACACTTTGTTCCATTCACAGAACAGAAGACGAGTTTTAAGGTCAATAGGATTTTCAAAAAAGCTGCTTACTGCAGAGTTTCTTCTCTCGTTTCACACCAAATGATCCGCAGGTTTCACACAGGCTGATGTTTCCTGGTTTCTGTGATGAAGAAGGTGTTGACCATAATAGTAATGAAACAAACTTCATTTTTATTGCATCTTTCAAACAGAGAGTGTAGCTCAAAGTGCCGAAACCACAAAACAAACACGCAAATCGAAACAATTGCAGAAACTTGTGCGATAAAACCAAGTCATCAAATAAAAAAAATATAAAACGGAGGCGGCAAATATCAAAAACAGGTAGGCTGAGAACAAACAGAATGTGAAAGGTACAAATACGACAAAGTAAAACATGTTAACAATTAAACAGGAGTGACAGTATGTTATGCATAAAGATGTACAAAAAGAGACATGGGAGACATGGGAGACATAGAGAGAGAGTTATGAACTATTATGTATCAAATGTTTGAATACGAATAATACACAACATGGCCAAAAGTATGTGGACACCTGCACACTCATTATTAATACTGACTAGTGAAGGGACCATTTGTAGTGCATGCCTGTTCAGAACGGGCAACACATTCTCACTACCAATCAAATCAGGTGCCTTTGGCGTTGTTATTGACGCTAAAAGTCTCCTTTAGCGTCCCATCTAAATGCTAGGAAAAGAAGAACGGGACAGTTGGGTTTAGGTAAAGAAGAACGGGACAGTTGGGTTTAGATAAAGAAGAACGGGACAGTTGGGTTTAGGTAAAGAAGAACGGGACAGTTGGGTTTAGGTAAAGAAGAACGGGACAGTTGGGTTTAGGTAAAGAAGAACGGGACAGTTGGGTTTAGGTAAAGAAGAACGGGACAGTTGGGTTTAGGTAAAGAAGAACAGGACAGTTGGGTTTAGGTAAAGAAGAACGGGACAGTTGGGTTTAGGCAGGGCTGGACTGGCCATCTGGCATACCGGGCATTTTCCCGATGGGCCGACGCACTTCTGGGCCGAATCGCCGAAATAAATAGGCCTTTTTTTATTTTTTGGCAGGGCCGGCCCATGAAGAACTCACAGCGGCCCATTGGTTAATTTTCATTTATTGGCACTGGCCTGACCCAATCAAATCCAGGAACCCACGAATCCCACTATGGCCACGCCTCGCGGCCCTGAGACACAATCTGTAATAGTTATGCTGGAAGTTTAGCATTCACGTTAAAATAGACAAACGACCACCAAAGTGCGAGGGAGGTGCAGAGAAATTACAGGAGAAAAAGATTAAGAATCTACAGGCGGATGTCTCAAAATGTGCCAAAATTTCGGACATGTTTGGGGCTGTAGTAGCTGCTTCAACATCAGCATTACCTGAAGCCGAGGAGGAGGAGAGGTGGCTGGCTATACAGAGAAGCAGAAACAGCTTCATGACAGGGAAGAAGAGGAGGAGGAGGCGAGTGACCACGACAGGGCCATGGGAGTGAGAGATGAAAAGATGGAAGAGAGAGTAGATGACGATGTGGTAAGGAGTAGGCAAATTAACACAGACTCTCAGGAAGGGAGGGAGGCTGGCTGTGTGTGTGTGTGTGTGTGTGTGTGTGTGTGTGTGTGTGTGTGTGTGTGTGTGTGTGTGTGTGTGTGTGTGTGTGTGTGTGTGTGTGTGTGTGTGTGTGTGTGTGCGCACACAGGCATGTGCGTGTGTGTCACGTCATAACGATAACAAGCAGTTTGTCTGTAACATTAAAGTTAGTGGCTGTCAGGTAACCTAACTGTTTAAGCTTACATTGAAAATGCTAGCGGTTAGCCTGTTGGGTAGCTGAAAAGTCTGTGTGATCTATGAAATCACTGTTGATACAATCAGTCAGTGTTCCTTGAATGGCTTAATTAGCTTCTCTTGTATTGGTGCTCTTTTCCAGGGCATATACTACTCTCAGCTTTATTGTGGGTTTTTGGGAAGGGTTATGGTTATGGTTTGACACTTGTGTCCAAAGCGACAAAATATGAATCTCACAATAGTTAAAATTAACAGTAAACCGTTTTTAAAATTGCTAAGCCAATATTAAGCAAAGTACTGACTGTGTGAAACCTCTTTTCTGTTACAGGTTATACCCGAGGAAGGCGGCACAAGGAAAGGAAACTGGCTGCCAGCAGAACCCTGTGGACATTTTAAAGTCAAGACTCCCGTTCTGTTTGGACTGTTTTAGTTTGATTTTTAGTTAGTTGTTTTTAGTTTTTAAATCCATTTTTTTTTTTTTTTTTTTTTTTTTAAGTAATTTTTATTTTATCCTTTTGTTAAAGTAAATGTGTTACTCCTCTATTTGTTTTTACTCATTGTTTTAAATGCACTGTCTTCCTGCTCTCCCCCGGCCCAAAGAACCTGGTTAAATCTTTAATTATTGTAGTTTTAAAGCGGTCCTAGGCTTCAGTATCAAAACCTAGGTGGCATTGTCGGCCGATTTTATTTTTTTATTTTCTTTATTACAAAAGTCCTGCGTTTTTTGACCCAACCTGTCTTCTTAAGCAGATTTTCGGTCTTTCAGAATCAGAAAGGGTTTTTATTGCCAAGTATGTTCTTTTAACACATACAAGGATCTTGTTTTGGTGTTGTTGGTGCACATCACACATTCTCTAAATGTAATAAACAATATAAGTATAGGTATAAACAATATAAGTATATGTACACAGTATGTATTAAAATAAAGATAGAAATAAATAAATAAAGAGCCATACTACTACTCTCTACCATTGTCTCTTAATACTACGTGATCTTGCACTGGTGCGTCCTGTACAGATGCTGAAGGGTGATATTTTTTTTTTTTTTTTGCGTCGGTATCTGTCGCTGAAGAGACACTGCCCAAGCGTCCATATTTTACGTGTTGGGAAGGTCAGATTGCTCGGTTCCCAGCATTATTTTTTTTCACAGCTTTATTGTGTAAATTCTCACAAACCGCGTGTGACACAAAATGTGGTTTCAAGCGCTTGGTTCCCAGTATTCACACAGTTACACACATTCACACCTGGACAGAGGTGTCAAAAGTATTCACATTCATTACTCAAGTAGAAGTATAGATGCTAGGGTTTGAAAAGACCACTGTAGAAGTTGAAGTATCAACTCAAGCTTTTGACTTAAGTAAAAGTAGTGGTTTCAAAACTAATGTGTGAAAGTAATGTAAGGGGGGAAAAAATCCCATTAAGGTCAAAAGCTTAGCCCGCCCCACAGGGGCCTGTAGTGCACTACCCCCACCTCCACAAAAAAGGCCATTTTCTAAAGGCCATAATGTTATATTAAAATCATACCTGCAAACTCAGAAGGGCTGAAAAAGGTGACACCTCTCTGAGTCTGTGTTTTTCAGACAACTGCAGCTACAGTCTGGTGTTACAGTCCTCTACAGTGAAATACAGACACACTTTTACACCGTTTAGCATTTTAACCGTGTTTCCTCCAGCTGCTAGCTAGCGGTAGGCTAACGTTACTTGCTGTTCGAGTGTAGTGTTAACTAGCTAGCGGTAGGCTAATGTTACCTGCTGTCGAGTGTAGTGTTAACTAGCGTCCCGTGCGGCGATGTTTCAGTTCCCTCTAACGTCAGTTTTCGGAGCATCAGAGAGAAGCGCAGGCATTTAAGTGGCTCCTAAATGTGGCACCGAAATCTGCGTTGCTATTCGGTCCGGTAGATAACGGTCGTTAAGGCAGCAGTGCCGCATTAGCACCGGGTCTGTGCAGGTGCACAAACCAATAGGGTGTCGGAATGGTATATGTCTATACTTCTCATCCAACCACAATCACATTCGCTCTCTCTGGATGGCGCGATTTATCTGGATAGGTTTTTTTTGTGTGTGTGTTTTTGAACGATGACGAGCCGGAATGAAAACAAGCCGATCTGAAATAGGAGTAAAGAGGCTATTTTTAAAATGTAAGGAGTAGAAAGTGCAGATAATTGCGTGAAAATGTAAGGAGTACAAGTAAAAAGTATGCTGTAAAATAATAAAACCCATATACGGGCCGGATCTAAATCTGCAAGGGGCCGGATTTGGCCCGCGGGCCTTGAGTTTGACACGTGTGTTAGAGCCTCTAATAGGTGGAACACTCTACCAGATTAAACAAGAAACTGCACCACCTGCTATAACTTCACACTCTGGGCCCTATTTTAAGCACACGGCATGAAGGTGTGTTTAGGGCGTGTCCAAATCCACTTTTGCTAGTTTGACGGCGAAAAAAAAAGGGTCCGTGCGCCGGGCGCCTGGTCCTAAAGGGTTGTCCTTAGTGTCTTCATTAATCAGAGGTGTGTTTTGAGCGTAACATGCAATCAACCAATCAGAGATCATCTCCCATTCCCTTTAAAAGCCAGGCGCGTTTGGACCTTGGAGCATTGCTGTTATGATGGAGGATTTGCACTGTAATATTTTTATTTGTAATCTTCTGCATGTGTGTGTGCTGCTGTGTGTCCCTGTGTGTGTAACAAGCATAGTGTGCGAGCGCTGTGCATAAGCGTAGGCGCATTTAGTAATTTGTTGTTAAAATAACAATGAAATGCTGCGTTATTGACTTTAAACCAGGTTTTTGTTGCGCGATCACTTCCCGCTGCCTCAAGATAGCAATACGCCCAGAATGCACCTGAACACACCTCCCTGTAAGACCAGCACACCCAGAATGCACCTGAACACACCTCCCTGTAAGACCAGCACGCCCAGAATGCACCTGAACACACCTCCCTGTAAGACCAGCACGCCCATTTAAACCACGTGGGCGCTGGACGGGAAGTTGACAACTGCGTCGGTCTTAAACTAGCAAAGACACTTGTGTCGGGCTTTGCGCTGCGCTGCGCCGGGTGCGAGATAGGGCCTGAGGTCTCAAGGCCTGGCTCTTGGAAAGTCAGGCTCGTGAACATTTTGGATGTCCTGGTAATTTAATATTATTGTTGATATCACTGCTGACCTGCTGCTAACATGTTTGATATCTTGGCCGGTGTCAAATTTAGTCCACCCTGCATTTCTTGGGTATGTATGAAAAATGAATTTGTATTTTAACTATTTTGCCATCTTATTAACCTGTGCCGTATTAACGCCTCCCTCTTGAGTGATGTAGCCTATTTCATCTTTTTATCACTGCTTGTTACTGCTTTGCATGGTTGAACGGTGCTAGAAGATGGCTCAGGTCCGTGTTGCTTGGCTGCGTTGTGATGCTTGCATGGCTTCTTATACTGAATGGGGATCCTGTTGATGTGTAACCGTGCTAATGTCTTGCTGCTTCCTGTAGCTCTGCATGGCTTATACTGAGAAAGCTGATTTGTTGCTCTAGCTGTCTGTGTGGTGACTTCTGTCTGTGTAGTTTAACCTGTACTAATGTCTTGTTGACTTCTGTCTGTGTAGTTTAACCTGTACTAATGTCTTGGTGACTTCTGTCTGTGTAGTTTAACCTGTACTAATGTCTTGATGACTTCTGTCTGTGTAGTTTAACCTGTACTAATGTCTTGGTGACTTCTGTCTGTGTAGTTTAACCTGTACTAATGTCTTGGTGACTTCTGTCTGTGTAGTTTAACCTGTACTAATGTCTTGGTGACTTCTGTCTGTGTAGTTTAACCTGTACTAATGTCTTGGTGACTTCTGTCTGTGTAGTTTAACCTGTACTAATGTCTTGGTGACTTCTGTCTGTGTAGTTTAACCTGTACTAATGTCTTGATGACTTCTGTCTGTGTAGTTTAACCTGTACTAATGTCTTGTTGACTTCTGTCTGTGTATTTTAACCTGTACTAATGTCTTGATGACATCTGTCTGTGTATTTTAACCTGTACTAATGTCTTGATGACTTCTGTCTGTGTAGTTTAACCTGTACCAATGTCTTGGTGACTTCTGTCTGTGTAGTTTAACCTGTACTAATGTCTTGATGACTTCTGTCTGTGTAGTTTAACCTGTACTAATGTCTGTGTAGTTTAACCTGTACTAATGTCTTGTTGACTTCTGTCTGTGTATTTTAACCTGTACTAATGTCTTGATGACATCTGTCTGTGTATTTTAACCTGTACTAATGTCTTGGTGACTTCTGTCTGTGTAGTTTAACCTGTACTAATGTCTTGGTGACTTCTGTCTGTGTATTTTAACCTGTACTAATGTCTTGTTGACTTCTGTCTGTGTATTTTAACCTGTACTAATGTCTCGTTGACTTCTGTCTGTGTAGTTTAACCTGTACTAATGTCTTGATGACATCTGTCTGTGTATTTTAACCTGTACTAATGTCTTGGTGACTTCTGTCTGTGTAGTTTAACCTGTACTAATGTCTTGGTGACTTCTGTCTGTGTATTTTAACCTGTACTAATGTCTTGTTGACTTCTGTCTGTGTATTTTAACCTGTACTAATGTCTCGTTGACTTCTGTCTGTGTAGTTTAACCTGTACTAATGTCTTGTTGACTTCTGTCTGTGTAGTTTAACCTGTACTAATGTCTTGGTGACTTCTGTCTGTGTAGTTTAATCTGTACTAATGTCTTGTTGACTTCTGTCTGTGTAGTTTAACCTGTACTAATGTCTTGGTGACTTCTGTCTGTGTAGTTTAACCTGTACTAATGTCTTGCTGTTTCCTGTTGCTCTGGTCTAAAACCATCTGGCCAAAGGACTACAGTGGAAAATTAGCCGGCTGGCTAACACCAGCACATTTACAGAAATGTTGATCAATGTGTGTTGTCCTTTATAAAATAAAGAATAGAATGGAAAGAATGGAATAAAAAAACTTCAAAAATGTTGAAAAAAGCAACAAAAACATTGGAAAAAGGTAAAAAAGGGACAAAGAATAGAATATCCCCTGCTTCCCCCCCTGAAATCTATGCCTACGGACAACTAGCTCATGCTTTTGAAGAGATAGAAAGAGAGAAAGTAAGAAAGACTTTTCTGAGTTTCTGTCTGGAATTACTGTCGTGTCATTCCTGTGACATCACTCTGACATCACCGTGTTCCCCAGCTCCTGCGGCCAATCGTACGGAGGGACTTCCCCCTTCCCTTGTGATGTAATAAAACACTGACAGGATGGATTGGTGGTAACCACTCTGGTTATGAGTCAGAACCCCCACACTCCCACTCATCCACACAGACCTGCTCATTAATTCATGAATTCATTTCAGATTAATCAGCAGTTAGACCCTAATGACCTCATTGTGACTGCATGTTTTTTTTTTTATTTCATTTGTCTCCATTTAATAAAAATGTTTGGAATATAATCTGATACGAGTTCATTTACGATAATTAAATTAGTCAAATGTTCAGTTAAGTGGTATTTTGTTTTCTGAAATATTGTTTTGTTGTCATTGTGTTTTATTTCTGAGTTGTCAGATGTGTTGCATAAAATGTATAATCTATCTCCAGATCTTTACCAGATAATCTAAAGGATTAATTGTCCCATATTTAAAGGAGAACTCCAGGCAAGTTTTCCGTTAATCTTGATTGCTATATGTATATGAGTACTGCCGATAGCAAAAAAAACGAGCCGAATCGGTGCTAGCAACACGGAGCTGCTGCAGCTAATGCCGAGAGCTCCCACTCAGATAAAACAGCAGTTATGGGGGCACAAAAGATAAAGAGTTCCTCTGTGCCTCTTAACAGACACAAAATGCAATTAAAATGTCTGTGCAACATGAACAGGGCCCTTACATGACAACAAGATGCATTTAGCAACTTAGCCATTGTTTGAATTCACCTACCCTCTTAGCTGCTAGCTGCCGTCTGGGATGAGTATTGTGTTCAGCCAGGCTCCGGTAATAATCATCACGCAGCAGTTCCATGTGTATTTGTAGCATATATATCCATTTTGTGTGCTGTCGTTGGTGAATATGAGTCTCTGCAGTGGCGAATTGTGTGGTAGTTTCCTTAGCCAGGCTAGCAGCGCTGACCGGCATCCAGCTTCTACTTCCACCCCGCCTCCCTCGCCCGCCGCGCCGACAACAATCCACAGGCGCCCGCTGGTCTGGTGGAGGTCCTCCAGAGGACAGTTCACGCTTTTGCGGTGACATTTTGAACACTTTAAGGTTAATAGTAGAGTTTGAAAACACACATACCAAAAGAAAGTTTAAAACAAGTTCGTTTTGGCACATTTAACAATCTTTTGATAACTGCTTAAATCCCTGCGTCGTTTTAAGATGTGTGACATTAACAGTTGTACAGTTACAAACACACACACACACACACACACACACTTTTCAAAATCCCATTTGTGTCCCCCTCAAAAAAAATTCAAATAAAAAAAAACAAAGTAAGACATCTTTTCCTTATCTGTCTCCATATATACGTTTTGTATATGTCTCTTTAGTACTATTCTTTCTGACATAATTTATTATTATTGTAAATTTAATTATTTCCTGGATTTTGTATAACCATATTCCCTATAAATGTATGTAGAAACCGTGGACCCCCAGACTCCCAGACCCCCTGTAGTGTCCCCTACTTCTCAACCCAAAGTTACACCCTTGCCAGCTTCTATACTGTATGATGTTTACATGAAATACGTAAAACTGACTCCATGTGTTTCTGACAAATCTAAAACATTTTCTTATCTTGCGCCTCATTTTAGACACAAATTCAGGCGGACATGTTTGGTATCTTTAAAAGGATTAATATATGATATAAATGAATGACTGTTGGTTTAAACAAACCTTGGACGCAAAAAAAAATTCAAACAAAAAAAAAAAAGTAAGACATCAAATAAAAAAACCTTATCTTTCTAGCATACGGTTGTCTCTTTGGACTCACTGGGGAAATGAATGATTTAAAGGGATAGTTCAGATTTTTTGAAGGGTGGTTGTATGAGCTACTTTTCAAAACAAAACGTAAAAACGTAAAAAAATATTGAAAAAAAGGGACATAAACTATGAAAAAAACTTCAAAAACACCTGAAGTAAGCAACAAAACCTTTGGAAAAAACGGCGAAAAAAGGCAAAAAAATTGACAAAACGTCAACAAAAGGGACATTGGGGGTGAAAAAACGATAAAAATGTTGAAAAAAAACATTGAGATAGATTTTTCAAAGTTGAAATATGTTAAAAAAAGATGTTGGAAAAAGCAACAAAATCGATGAAAAAGTGGCAAAATTTAGGGAAAAAAACAAAAACGTAAAAAAAAAACTTTGTAAAGAGCAACAAAGACGTTGACATAGGGGGAAAAAAAAATGTTATGGTCAAAGGGAAGACAACACAAGGGTTAAAAGGTTAAATTCACTTCTGCTACTTTTAGTTTCTCTACCTGAACTGGATGCATTAGTGTTTTTAAACCACAGGTTTTTTTGAGTCAGGTGTGATGTGTGGAGGGGGGGTTCCCCTCAAACCAAAATCAGAGGAAGGGGCTTTTCACCCCCCCCACCCGCCCCAACAGCTGAAGGAAAAAGCTCCATGTTGCTCCATCATCAGTGTGAAAGATGACCGTATTCTTCCTTTTGAGTCAAGTTAAAACAAAAAGTAACCTCATGTTTAGTCCATTATGTTGACATAGCAACTCAAATTTCTGCTGATTTAGTTTGTCTAAGACAGGAGAAAGGAGATATCTGAGCATTTTCCATAAAGTGACCTGCATTCATGTGTGTATCATTATATATACATATACATATACATATATATATATATATATATATATATATATATATATATATATATATATATATATATATATATATATATATATATATATATACATATATATATATATATATATATATATACATATACATATACATATATATATATATATATATATATATATATATATATATATATATATATATATATATATATATATATACACACACACACTACCGGTCAACAGTTTGGGGTTACTTAGAAATGTCCCTTCCACTCCATTACAGACTGAATAGCAACTGACATCAGTTGCATTGTTTTTTTTAACCAGGGCAGCAGTTTTCAGATTACATTATGTGCTTACATAATTGCAAAAGGGTTCTCCGATGTTTTCTCAGTTAGCCTTTTAAAATGATATCAGATTAGTGAACAGAATGGGCCTTTGGACCATTGGATGAATGGTTGCTGATAATGAGCAATATAGATATTGTATTAAAGATCAGCCACTTATTTCTACAACAGTCGAGAACCCTTTTGCAATTATGTAAGCACATAATGTCATCTGAAAACTGAGCTCAGCTGCTATTCTGTCTAGAAAGTTTTGTATGTGTAGTTTCATTTAAATAAAGGCTCAGTAACTTTCTAAAACAACAGGTCACTGTAGTTTTCATAAACAGAAAGAAATGCAATTCAATTCAAATTGACTTATCTCCTGGGGGGGCAATTTAGAAGTACGAGGAGTAGTTCTGACATATAATCATAATACATAATGATAAAAGTGAAATAAGAGAGAAGAGCAGCAACAATACACGATCAGTTTTATAATAAAAATGATTGTCTGACACACAACAGTGTGTGTTAAGAAAAGAAGAAGAAAGAAAGAGAGAGAGAGAGTAAAGGGGAAAGGAGGGCAATAATGTATTTGTTGAGGACTATTTTCAGCGGTGGATTCATCCATCTGGTACTCTACTACAGGGGTCTTCAACGTTTTTTAAGCCAAGGACCCCTTAACTGAAAGAGAGATGGAGCAGGGACCCACTACTACATATATTGTCTAAAATCACGTTGCATATTAAACTGGGCCTACAATAATGAGTAGGGTGGCCTAAAACCTTTACACATAGGCGTACCTTTTTTTTTTTGCATAGAATACTAAGCTATTACAGTAAAATAGCCTAATAACTGTTGGCATTATTTTATAAAGCAGGTGTTAATGTTACATGTGGCACAGTGAATCCTCAGGATTAACTGTATCTGTCGGTGGCTACCTTAGTGACTACCTTACCTATAGGCCAGTAAGCCTGTCATTAGTGGGGATTTATATTTGCTAATAATAAGTTGGATTCATGTTAAGACTTTTTTAATTTTCGAAAAATCTTTCAAAAATTAACAACTATTTGGAGCCAAATATAGAAGCACAAAATAAGATGAAATAAAATGACAAAACAGAAAAAACCCTACATGTTGTGTTTTGTGCCTCTGTTACAGAGCAACACTACAAGGTTTCCTCTACCTTCATTAGTTAATCACTGATTGGAAGCTCCACCCGGCCGGCACGCTAAGTGACACCAATCAAACACACCTACAGCGATACAGCACCAACAGGTGCGCTGCATGCTGCTAATTGTGTCAAGTGCTGGATCTTCTTCCTTCAGAGAGGTGGGTTTCTGCTGTCTGCTGCAAGATCCTGGTTTTACTGGGACCAGAGAGGCCGAGAGGACTGGTTATACTGGGACCAGAGAGGCCGAGAGGACTGGTTATACTGGGACCAGAGAGGCCGAGAGGACTGGTTATACTGGGACCAGAGAGGCCTGAGAGGACTGGTTATACTGGGACCAGAGAGGCCTGAGAGGACTGGTTATACTGGGACCAGAGAGGCCGAGAGGACTGGTTATACTGGGACCAGAGAGGCCGAGAGGACTGGTTATACTGGGACCAGAGAGGCCGAGAGGACTGGTTATACTGGGACCAGAGAGGTCTGGTTATATTTTGTGTGGAGAATGAGCAGAGAAGTTGAGCTTGAAGCAGATTGTGGAGAACTTTGTGGTGCACGAGACTCACAGGATGTTCAGACAGGTGAGTTGTGTGTGTGTGTGTGTGTGTGTGTGTGTGTGTGTGTGTGTGTGTGTGTGTGTGTGTGTGTGTGTGTGTGTGTGTGTGTGTGTGTGTGTGTGTGTGTGTGTGTGTGTGTGTGTGTGTGTGTGTGTGTGTGTGTGTGTGTGTGTGTGTGTGTGTGTGTGTGTGTGTGTGTGTGTGTGTGTGTGTGTGTGTGTGTGTGTGTGTGTGTGTGTGTGTGTGTGTGTGTGTGTGTGTGTGTGTGTGCGTGCTGCATTCACCCACTTGTGCCAAAAGGCAATATTTAGTGTGAAGATGCTAAAGCAATTGTTCTGATTGGAATCTTTAGGTCCCATGAAAATGGTAACACTTTTATCAAATAGGCTAGTCAAAGTCAGGATTTTTTAAGAATTGAGGATCCTTTTAAAGTGTCTTCCATATGAAATGTGTTTGTACGCTGCATAAGTGTGCATCTCTTCTTTGATTGTGCTCCATAGTTCCTGAGACACAGCCATTTTCTTATCACAATATATTTAGCCTTTGACGCATGGGATGACCTAACATTTTCCTAAAATATAATTAAATGTATAAAAAGCAAATAGCCCCATGTGCTCAAAGACTTAAAGTATGATAATAACTCACTTTTCCATTATTGGTGGTGTTTTATTCTGCTGTTTAAAGTGTCAGGTTATTTAATGTAGTTGAATAACGCGGCGTCGGTCACTCTTTATTTGTCATTTTTGGTGGTTTCTGTGTAATTCTAGTGAGGCTACACTGAGGAAGGATGCTGTATATTTATCTATAATTGATTATCAGTTGTATGAACAGGTAGTGGTAAAAAGTACATATTGTGCTTTTTGAGGTACTTTACTGAGTATTTTCATGTAGAGATTTATAAATAAATAATGGACCTTTTTCACAGCAGACATTTTGACTTGTTATAGTAGGAAAAGCACAGCTGAAATGGATAACCTTAACGATGGCTCAATTCCATCAAGTGTCCCAGTAAGATATTTCAGTGAGTGAGCATGCACAATACCAGGGTCTCTCCTAAGTGGAATGCAGCCATCATTAATGGTTTAATACCAGGGTCTCTCCTAAGGGGAATGCAGCCATCAGTAATGGTTTAATACCAGGGCCTCTCCTAAGGGGAATGCAGCCATCATTAATGGTTTAATACCAGGGTTTCTCCTAAGTGGAATGCAGCCATCAGTAATGGTTTAATACCAGGGCCTCTCCTAAGTGGAATGCAGCCATCAGTAATGGTTTTGAATACACCAAAAAGGTCTATAAGACCTTAAAATAAATTCTATGGACAGCCAGTGTAGAGCTTTAAGAACTGGAGTGATATGGCCGCATGTCCTTATTGGTTTTGATCAGAGCTCTTGTGGCTGAATTTTGAATAAGTTGCAGGTTCCTGGTGGTCTACTTAGGCCCAAGACCAGCAGCAATTCAGACGGGACTCAATTTGATCCCAGTCTGACTTAGAGTACATCTCTTGGCCGTTATTTGAAAGCTCCTCGGCTGAACCAGAAGTTGTCATCGAGGGCCGTCTAAAAGCTCATTTTCTCATTTCTCTCATTGGGTACGTCCCAAAGCCCTTAACCCTTGTTGTCTTCCTGTCGACCTGAACCACTTTGGGTCAAAATTGAAAATATTTTTTTTTTTTGGGGGTGCTTTTTTTTAATGCTTTTGGCGCATTTTTTTAAATGGTTTTTTTTTTATTTTATTTAATTTATATGAAATTATACTTTTTTTTATTTTTTTATTTATTTATTTAAAAAAGACATGCATTATGACTAATGGTTAAGATCAGAGGATGCTGCGTGGATCACAGACTGGTATATGTCAAAGTTTAATCGGGGGACTGTTTTGAAACCATTTAAACATTTTAAACACCCAAAAATCAATGGAAGTAATCATTCATTTTACCTGTGAAGAATTGATGTATGGGTTCCATACCATATAATGTGCATCCATGTTATTTTTGGGCCATTTGGTTGAAAGAAACCCATATTTCACATATGAAAAACTTTTAAAAACGGGTCAAAGTTGACCCAAGGACAACACAAGGGTTAAATTGCATGCAATGCAGGAAATCATCGGAGGAGAGAGGCAATGAGCAAATGTGTTTTCAGAGGGATGAGACATCCTTTCCTCTGAATCGTCACATGAATATGTCCTATATGATAACTTTGGTGCACCCGACTCCTAGAAAGAATTACAGCACTTCCTTAAAATGGACTCACTTCTGCCTTTTGGACAATTTTAGAAGTCTAGTTTTAAACTTGCAAACTTTTACTTGCTTTACATAATTGTACTTTCTTTTGGATCCCTATAATCCTAACTTATTTATCAAATTATATTAATGAATTCTTCCATTGAGTTTTTTTAAAGTTTTGTCTTTATCTTTTTGTTATGATGGTGTATTCTTTTCTGTGTTGTCTTTGTAATTACTGGATGCCTTTCCAAATGAGGGCTGCCCCTCAATGATATCTTTTGGGAAATTGAAGGTTGAATGTACGTTGCTGGGATAAAGCCTGACATCCGTAGTGTCTCTCAGGCAGGATCTTCCTCCCCGTTTGCTATCTTCGACATCGGGTCTTAGTGCCGCCCAGGATGGTTGTGAAATGAGCCTTTTAATCACTGCTTTTGTGGGTATTCTAGCGAAAAAGGAAGCGCTATAAGTCCAACAAAGCAGAAGTTAAAATGCTCATATTATGCTTATTTTTAGTTTCATAATTGTATTTAGAGGTTGTACCAGAATAGGTTTACGTGGTTTAATTTTCAGAAACCACCATATATTTGTTGTACTGCACATTGCTGCAGCTCCTCTTTTCACTCTGTGTGTTGAGCTCTCTGTTTTAGCTACAGAGTGAGACATCTCACTTCTGTTCCATCTTTGTTGGGAGTTGCACATGCTCAGTACGTAGGTAAGGACTACTAGCCAGTCAGAAGCAGAGTATGAGGGCGTGCCATGCTAGCAGCTAAGCGAGCATTATAACGTGTGTTACAATGGGTAAGTCCTTTTTTTGGGGGGACTTTGGGCTTTTTCACTTTGTAAACCTATAATGTGCACAGAAAAGATATATAATACAATAAAGGAAAGGGGAAAAGCCAAAAAGCATAATATGAGCACTTTAAACTCCACTTACTTCGGCCCTGAGACTAAATCCAATGATTGCAGATTTACCACAAAGTTATTCCATTTTAAATGCAGGTGTGACCAGCCACCACCACACCTCAACCCTACTGAAGATGTCATGTGTGAATATTGTTGGAATAATCTGGTAGAGACTGTTTGTTTAAAAATGTGAAAAGGCCAAAAAAAAACTCATGGAGTTTAGACTTTAACTGGTCAGATGGTTGAATGAGGGTTTGTCTCAACACAGAAACTTAAAGTGCTCATATTATTATGCTTTTTGGCTTTTTCCCTTTCCTTTATTGTGTTATATATCTTTTTTGTGCACGTTATAGGTTTACAAAGTGAAAAAGCCCAAAGTCCCCCCCAAAGGGACTTACCATCTCCAACAGAAAACCCTGTTCACCAACTGCTCCAAACAGCTCTATTGTAGTCCAGCCTTTACTTCAGAGACCAACGTGGTCACTTTGTAACACACGTTATAATGCTCACCTAGCTGCTAGCATAGCACACCCTCATACTCTGCTTCTGACTGGCTAGTAGTCCTTACCTAGGTACTGTCAGGGCACGCCCTCATACTCTGCTTCTGACTGGCTAGTAGTCCTTACCTAGGTACTGTCAGGACACGCTGTCATACTCTGCTTCTGACTGGCTAGTAGTCCTTACCTAGGTACTGAGCATGTGCAACTCCCAGCAAAGATGGAATAGATGTGAGATGTCTCACTCTGTAGCTAAAACAGAGAGCTCAACACACAGGGTGAAAAGATGAGCTGCAATCTGAAATACAATTATGAACCTGAAAATGACCATAATATGAGCACTTTAACATTTATGTTATTAACATTTATGATAATGCAACCAGGAATATTTGCAACTATCATGAAATCATCAAAAAGGTAATATTTTGATTAAAATAGTAATTTTGGGAAGTCCCACAGCATTCAGCAGAAATTCAGTTGAAAGATCATTAAAGTTCAGGCTGAAGTTTGAAGTGAAACGGCTGTGAATTCCTCAAAACTAGCAGCTAAGCGAGCATTATAACGTGTGTTACAATGGGTAAGTCCCTTTTGGGGGGACTTTGGGCTTTTTCACTTTGTAAACCTATAATGTGCACAGAAAAGATATATAATACAATAAAGGAAAGGGGAAAAGCCAAAAAGCATAATATGAGCACTTTAAACTCCACTTACTTCGGCCCTGAGACTAAATCCAATGATTGCAGATTTACCACAAAGTTATTCCATTTTAAATGCAGGTGTGACCAGCCACCACCACACCTCAACCCTACTGAAGATGTCATGTGTGAATATTGTTGGAATAATCTGGTAGAGACTGTTTGTTTAAAAATGTGAAAAGGCAAAAAAAAAACTCATGGAGTTTAGACTTTAACTGGTCAGATGGTTGAATGAGGGTTTGTCTCAACACAGAAACTTAAAGTGCTCATATTATTATGCTTTTTGGCTTTTTCCTTTCCTTTATTGTGTTATATATCTTTTTTTGCACGTTATAGGTTTACAAAGTGAAAAAGCCCAAAGTCCCCCCCAAAGGGACTTACCATCTCCAACAGAAAACCCTGTTCACCAACTGCTCCAAACAGCTCTATTGTAGTCCAGCCTTTACTTCAGAGACCAACGTGGTCACTTTGTAACACACGTTATAATGCTCACCTAGCTGCTAGCATAGCACACCCTCATACTCTGCTTCTGACTGGCTAGTAGTCCTTACCTAGGTACTGTCAGGGCACGCCCTCATACTCTGCTTCTGACTGGCTAGTAGTCCTTACCTAGGTACTGTCAGGACACGCTGTCATACTCTGCTTCTGACTGGCTAGTAGTCCTTACCTAGGTACTGAGCATGTGCAACTCCCAGCAAAGATGGAATAGATGTGAGATGTCTCACTCTGTAGCTAAAACAGAGAGCTCAACACACAGGGTGAAAAGATGAGCTGCAATCTGAAATACAATTATGAACCTGAAAATGACCATAATATGAGCACTTTAACATTTATGTTATTAACATTTATGATAATGCAACCAGGAATATTTGCAACTATCATGAAATCATCAAAAAGGTAATATTTTGATTAAAATAGTAATTTTGGGAAGTCCCACAGCATTCAGCAGAAATTCAGTTGAAAGATCATTAAAGTTCAGGCTGAAGTTTGAAGTGAAACGGCTGTGAATTCCTCAAAACGGAGACAAACCTGTGACACCTCTTCTGTTTGTGTGTGAGTACAGGGGATACCCATGTACTGTACATGTGTATCAGTTAACACCTGAGAGCTGGCACCAAAATCTACCAGCCGGCTTCTCGTTTCCTGTCTACCTCGGTCTACTTCCTGCTGAGCTCGACACAAAATTTAGGCATTCCAGAGTTCCAGTTTGCATACTTTTTATTTTTTACTTATGTAAGGTTTACAAGTTAATTTATATATTTGAGTTAATTTGCTAAAAACATTTACGTTTGTCAACATATTAAGTAACTTTTCACATGTTTAATTCCATACATATAATACATCTGATATGTATAATACATATATACAGGAAGATGACCAAATTTCTGAGACAAAATCTGGGGACATTTTCAGCTCAGAAGCGTGAATACATCAAACAGGTAATGTTTTTATCCCTAAACTATAATCAGGGACACCGCCCCAGGGGCGTCACTAGACCTAGAGCTGCACTGGGGCACAAGCCCCCCCCATGGGAATGCTCCCCTGTAAGAAAATGTTGTCTATTTTAAAGTGCCCATATTATGAAAAAAATCACTTTTTCTGGGATTTGGGGTGTTATTTTGTGTCTCTGGTGCTTCCACACGCATACAACACACACAAGTTCACCATCTACAATCGGTAGAAATATATAAATTCATATTTCTAAGTGGAATCGTCTGGAATGTTAGTATTATATGAAAATGGTGTCAGTGGCTTATTGATCTTTACATTGTTAGTTAATTTCCTATCCTGGCCTGGGACGCACATTTATACGGTTTGATAAAGTACTTACTGGACTTTAGCTTATCATTGCACTCATAAGAACTTAAGATCATTTTGCAAGTGAAGACTGTGTGAATATTGTGGTTGTGAATGTTTAGAAATGCGAAAAGTCCAATAAACCTCATGGACTCCCAGTATGATCAGTAGACACAGCGAACCACAGCACGAAAACACATTGGCCTTTGAACTTAAAATCAAATTACAGGAGATTGTACTGCAAAAGGAGACGAGTCCTCTGAGAGAAGGGTGAGAAAGTGAAGAGTGTGAAGCTGTGTTTTCTTGACGCTCTCTGTTGACCTGTGGGTTTATATATATATATATACACAGCTGTCTGAATCTCGCTCATTATGTTTCTGTGCGGTTGTGGTCTGTGGGCTTTCAGCAGCATCAAGAGTTGCCCCCCTAAACTTACTCTGCTGCTTCTAAACTCACACACACACACACACACACACACACAGGAGACTTCCTGGTCAGGTTTGCAATCACTTCCATCCACTGAACACTTACCACACGCACTGAGTGAGGAGACTACGCTGTTGTGTGTGTCCGTCCGGCTGCAGAGAGCAGACAGGATTGAAACTGCAGCAGCTTTCAGCGACTTTAGAGTGAAAAAAATCGTTCCAGCGTACATTGATGTTAAAATGTATACAGGTTGGCAGGACGGTCTGAAATGTTCTGCACGGTATTTCACGGTCCGTTTTTGTTGGCAAATGTGAGCTGTTCGAGTCACATACGTCTCGTGTTCATATCAGAAACAAGGAAATGTGTTACGTCATTCCCATTCTCACTCCCGCTTGGTCAGTGGCTCTCCGAGTCACATACTGATACAAAGTCTGGCACGTGAGACTGCTGGGACTGGCTTTGGGATTGGATTTGCGGAAAAGTTCCGGTCATTGGTCAAAATGGCGAGTCGCACCAAAATTCCCGGTGATTGGTTGGTTGAATTTGCGGGAATTGTTGCGATCCTGGGGGGACTGGACTATACGTTTGGTCAATGTTTTCTTTCTTTCATTCCAATTTCGGGACCGTCAGTCACAGTGTAAAGCGGGGACATTTCTGGGGACAGCTCCAGCCAACCGGGGACGTCTGGTCACCCTAATATAAAGTTAGGCCGGTTACACACTGGCTGCGTGGTGTGAGCGTGGCGTTTCTGTTGCGTGTCAGCCAGAAAGGAGTCTGACGCTGCTGCTGCTAGCCTTGTCTGGACACATGGATATCTCCCATTGATAAAATAAAATACCATGTTAAACATAAACATATACTGATCTGATTACAGCAAAGACAACGTCGGCAGTATTGACGGCAAAATAGGCTCCAGAATATTTCCTTCTGTATTGACCGGTGCAATATTAGAAAATCAGTGTTTTTATTACATTATATCTGCATTTATATCAAACTAGAGTTTCAAACATCATGTCATTTATTAATATGTATTTGTCTAAATTTAAATCTAAACATCTTTTCCTATTCTATTTTGCCTGGAAACACTTCCAACACGCTTGCGTGTCGTGTGGAAAAATAGGCGTCGGTTCGATTTCTAGCACGCACGAGTTTTCGCGGCAGCTCGAGCCGTGCATGTCACGCAGGCAGTGTGTAAGCTCTAACCTGTTACCATGGGAGCCGAAATATAAACGGACACGCTCACGCCACGCAGCCAGCGTGTAACCGGCATTATGTTCATCTCCAGAATATCTACCTCCGGTGTTCTCCTCACCGTTACCTCAGTCTTAGTTCTGCTAGCGTCTGATTAGTTAGTTCAGCTACATGTGACTTAGACACCGGCAAGTGTTGTCGTCGTCATGGAGCTGACGAAGGTTAGATCTCTCAGGTTGTTAAACTGCATCCAGCGCTGAAATGATTTGCTCTGAGACAGCCTTCACCGAGGAGGGACAGAACAACTTCTGGTTCAGCTGGAGACAGAGGAGTCGAGGAGCTGTCAAATAAGGGGGGGGGGGGGATGAGATTCAGCCCAGGTTTCCCTCACTTGCTTCCTGTCCTCCCGTCTTCTTCTCGACATTGCTCCTTGAGCTTTGACCTTCTTGCTCATAAGGATTGTGGGTCTGATTAGCCAGAAAAAGCGTGGTGGCTTGTGTACGGCAAAATCTGACCGCATGCTGTTAGACATACTGGTCATTTTGACATACTTCTTATTGGGACATTTTAAATCCTTTTCTGGCATACTAAATAAGATAGTATGGTAGTATAGGTATTGGAACGTAGGGTCGGGTTTCCCTTGCTGGAGCAAATAGAGGCAAAGTCCCTCCCCTTCCGGTGGACCTCCATGGGACATTTATTTTGGAAAGAAAATGTCGGTTAGTGAACAGGGAGAGACTTATAATTACTTGATCCCAATTGAATTGAGCCATGAATTACTACACACATGATGTTCGTTAATTTTGAAGAATTTTGTGAATATTGTGGTAGTGAATGTTTACAATAAAAGTCCAATAAACCTCATGGAGTTTAGACTTAAACTGGTCAGATAGTTGAATGAGGCTTGTCCCATTTATAATAAAACACTTTCCCTGAAGTGTGTGTGTGTGTGTGTGTCAGTCACACCGTGTGTGTGTGTGTCAGTCACACCGTGTGTGTGTGTGTGTGTGTGAGACAATGGGTGTGTCTAGCTGACAAGAAAAGCTTCATATTTGGAGTTTCCTTTAAACTACATAAAAAAAGGGACTTCTGTGAGTTAGTCAGTAGAAACACCTCACGCCCAGCCGGGCTGCATTATTTCCTGTCCTCATTTGACTTCTCAGTCCCTGCTTTTATTCATTACATCATTTACTAAGGCTGCTCAATTATGGAAAAAAAAAATCATTTATTGAACTTAAACAGTTCAAATCAACAGTGAAAACCCCTTGAACTGATCCTCAGAGATCCCTCCTCCATCCTCGCTCCTACATGAAGGAAGGCCAGAACGACTTCCGGTTCCGAGATATCAAATTAGAGACTTGGGGATTTGGGATCCACCCATAATCTCTTCACCTAGTCCTGGGTCTTCCCCGAGGCCTCCTCCCAGCCTGAACGTGCCTGGAGCATCCAGGGGGCATCCTTACCAGATGCCCAAAGCACCTCAACAGGCTCCTTTTCAACGCAAAGGTGCAGCAGGTCTACTCCGAGTTCCTCACGGGTGACTGAGCCTCTCACCCAGGGGCGTAGCGCAAAATTCTGGCCCCTGTAGAAAGGCATTTTCTATGGGTTCTTCCCCACATCCATAGCTATTCATTCTAGCATCTTTTTGGGCCCTCCTCACATGAGGGCCCTGAGTACTCAGTCTCCCTTTTTCTTTTGCGCGGTGCAAATGTTCAACCAAATCAAGTTCCTTCCAGAGACTATTTAGCAGAGCCAATGTCGCTGCATCCGGAGCTTAGTGCCACCCAAGATGGTTGTGATCTATTTTAAAGAAATGCAAACAACTCGGAGCGTGTTTTTTTTTTTTTTTTTGTGTTTTTTTTTCTCCTATCCCAGAGTGCATCTGTGGTGTAGCAAGACATTACTCCACAGTGCTGAGGAGAAAGTTCTGGCAATTTGAGACTACTACAAGTGTGACAATGCTGAAAAATGACAGAGGGTGTCATTGTGTAGGATTAATCTGAACTCCTAACCGTTTTGCAGTGTATTTTTGTCTGTTTTAGCAGCTAAATGCTCTACTTTCCTCACCAGCTCCTCTCTAACTCTGTCTGTCTGAAGTGTTTTTCAGAGCTTGTTTGATGAAACCGTATGCTGCATGAAACAATGAGACTGAACCCGTGGTGTAGTCTAATGTATTGTAGTGGGTATACTGCGTATACCTATAGTATCCCATAGACTACACCACTGAAAGGTGTAAAATCCAAACTAGGAGCTTAACAAAAAACGTTTTAAAGCTTCGTAGAGTCTGATAATGTCCAGGGTCTCTAAGGCTACGTTCACACCGCGAGTCTTAATGCTGTTCACATGAACTTTTGTGGCCTTTATCAGATTCCTGTGTGAACTATTTGCGGTTTCGAAACTGACCTGCATGCGCAAAAGACCAATAACAATGACCTCAGACGCAGCACGCTGTTGCACTAAAGTTAGCAAGGTTATGGAGGAAGTCAGCATTTTCACTTTTTCAAGATGTTTGTGTAATGGCAGCAGTAACATTAATGAGCAGGTGCTGAGGAGGAGAATGAGAGACACAAATTAGCTATTTTGGCCTTTTACGGGGTTATGGCTGCAAATTCACTCTCCCTCCATTGACTTGCTCCATCACTGTTCTCCATTGTGTAGGCCAGGTCAAGTTTTTAATGTTACTGTCTGTGTCTAGGGCGAACTCCTGCCTGCCTCGATTGACGTATCAAATCATCCTCGGTTGTTCACACTGCGGCCACATTGGGGGGGGAAATAAAAAAAAATCTGACCTGGGTCTGATTCAGGACCACATATGGAAGTGGTCTAAATCTGATTTTTTTTTTTTTTTTTTTTTAAATCAGATCTGGGCAAGAATTGAGTGTTGACACTACTTCTGAAGAAGTCTGACCTGGTCACTTAACCCGCCCCAAAAAAAATCTGATTTGGGCCACTTTTGACTGCAGCCTGAACGTTGCTAGCTTCACCACAAGTGCAAACCACAATTTGAAACCTTTTAAAGTTCCCAGGACAACCACAGGTGCAATTCAGAGCGCATTGCTCAGGTTATCTGATATCTGACCCCTGATCAGTTTAGCCCACATCGGATCCGATACTTAGGATCGAGATCGGGACATGCCTAGATGAAACGTTATATTTACTTCTTCAGTAGGAACCAATGGCTGGTGGTTAAGTGGTCTCTACTGGTTTTATATTTAGATGCTCCAGTGTACCGTCAGAAATAAAGTTCCCAATAAAACCACAGGAGCAATGAATTGCTCGGGGTTTGTAATGGTTTCCATTGCGATTTTTCTACCGGATCGAATGATTTCCGATGCATGCTGTTGCATCACAGCACGCGCTTTCCAGTCGCTTCTGATCTGAAAACTCAAACTCCATTTTGTTGCATGAAAATACAGGCCTCAACCCCAGAACCCATTAGTGCCCTGCATGCAGTGAAAGCATTAACATAAAAACCATCAAGGGGGATGTAAATTTCAAGCAATGGGCGGATGATTTGTGTCTGACATGTATGTGAGGGAGTTGGAAACCCCTCACCCACTTCTATGAAGTTTGGTGATTTAAAGGAAACTGCACGACCACAGTTTTCACACCTAGATCATCTCTCGCTCTCTCTCCCTCGAGTTATAAATAAAAGCTTTCATGACAAGTCAAACAGTTTGAGAGAACTTCAGGGCAAGACACACACTGTCAGGCAATCAGACCTGTATCCGTCCTCGGCATCGCTCCATCAGGGATTGAAACTGCCAATCTCTCGCTCACACACACACACACACCACACACACACAGGGCCTCGACAGGCTTGGGATTCGGACAAGCGGCTATAGCGAGCGGGGCTACAATGGTTGCCACAGCGAGGGCAGTGGTCTGCCTGTCTCTCTGGTTGTTGGTGTGTCAGGTCCGGGGCGCCTACATCCCTCCGGAGATGAACAAAACCATCCAGACCCTCCTGCAGCACTATGTAAGTATAAAGTACCACAACTGTTTGCTGTTACCTTGTACTTATGACTGACAACTGACCTAGTATCTGCTGCTGTCACACTCACCACACACTCCTATACACACACGTACACTAGCTCACTTTTTGCATGCATGCATTTTTTTTCATGTTTTAGTCCGTTTGCTGCAAACATTGTTTATCACAATCATTCATGTTATTTTATTATTAGACTATATTTTCTAAGTTAGCAATGTATGAATGTGTCATGTGTAGGCAACTTCAGGGCTATATCATTGATGGTGCATTCAAGGACACTCCCATCTACTAAGTTTTAAGAGACGGAGTTAAAAGCATTCTATTTTTAAATGAAAGAAACTTCATGTTTTTATTTAAGGGTTAAGTTCTTCTTTTTTTATTTTTTTTTTACAAACGAGCATTTCAATTAAGTGCTTGTGTGATTATCTGATATTTGAGCTTATCAACGGCACGTCTCTGAAATATCAGATGTCAGATTGTCCTTGAATGCACCAAGAGTCAGTAAAAGTAGCAATGCAATTAATGACCAAATTCATTGATTATTACAAGTCTTTTGTTTGTTTATCTGATCTGACAGTTTGTCAGCAATGTCTCTAATAGTTCATAGTTCAGACTGTCCTTAAACGCACCAGTAGAGACAGTTTTCAAAAGTCACTGAAAGTTCAAATGCAAGAAACAATCAAATTCATATTAATTTTTTTTCACGTATTTGTCATTTGCTTTTCATTATTATAAAATCAAAACTCATTAACGGTCGCCAATCATTTTTATTTGGATAATATGTGAAAAAACACTGACATGGTGCCTTTTGATTTACATCAAGCGTGAACTGAAGTTTGTCTTTTTTGCAGACTATCCCAACTAGAGAGAGATTTAACCAGAAGCCGGTCTTCTCTCACAAACCGCTGGCTGGAAAAATGGAGGTAAATAAGTCAAGTTGATCTTTGGAACAATTTAGCTTCTCTACATCTACAAATACAAACAGGAAGTAGGGGTTTTATGTATGTCCACTGCCTTTTTAATCTCACAGTTTCCTCTCTTTAAACATCAGAAGACATGTCTTGTCTCAGGCACAAATGCAAACACTGTCTCAACCATAACATTAATGGAACCTTTCTGTCTTTCTTTCGGAGAGAGAGATCAGAAGATTAATACCACTCTCTTGTCTAAAGTACAAGCTGGGGGTTAGTTAGCCAAGCTTAGCATAAAGACTGGATGGAGGTGGAAACAGCTAGCCTGGCCTCAGTCCAAAGTGGGGAAAAATGCACCTACAGCTGACTAATTAACACACATTAGTGCACAAATGGAAATGCAGACATCCAGCTGTTTCCCCTTGCTTCCAGTCTTTATGATCAGGGACACAGCACAACATTCTGGACCCTGTAGAAACACATTCTCTATGGGTTCCTAACCCACATCCACAACTATTCATTCTAGCATCTTTTTGGGCCCTCCTCACATGAGCGCCCTGGGTACACAGTCCCCTTTCCACCCCTGTTGATGCTAAGCTAGGCTAATTGCCTCTTGAGTCTCATCTCGATCTCAAAAAGAAAGCAAATAAGCTTACTTCCTCACACCACTCATTTAGGATCAGGTGGCCCCCAGCCTGGCACATTAAACCGCTTCACAGTTAGGGAGTGTTAGCGTACTTCTAAGGGAGTGTTGGCGTACTTCTAAGTGCACTAGACAGTATCTAAGCTGTTTTCCATCTTCTCCTGTTGAGCTCTGCCATCTCTATCTACCTTTTCCTCACCGAGTCAGCAGCTGGCTGGTGTTTCCCTCGGGTCACAGTCTGAAACTGTGAGCAGAGTTTGCGTTGCGGTTCCTGTGGTTTTTATTCCCCTGCTGGCAATGCAAACATTGTGCAACCTTGTTAGTGCAGCTATTCTCAGGCTCCGAATTAAACTTTCACTCTTCACCAACAACGATGAAAAAGACACTTTACGGGTTGGTTTCGAGTACCGAGCGAGTTGAACCACCAAACACCAGCACAGGAGTCTTTACATGTTACAGTCTGCAAAGCTTCAGGGGGTTGTTTGCAGCTTGTTGTGAAGTCTTGTGTGGTTACTTAAGATTGAGGCATTGCAGACTAGCTTTAAAGCTGTGGTAGTGCTTCATGCTGTATACTTTACAAATGGACTTTACACAAAAGGAAGAAATAAGATAGAAAAAGCCTGGACCTGAAGCCTTTCCTCCTCAGCCAAACAAATTATTAGATAACAATTTAAAAATAATCAATTGACTCGTGTGTGTGTAGATTTTTTTGCGTGGAAAATGAACCTTTTGTATTAATAGTTTGCAATAATATTATCACTCATAATCGAAGATTCTCTTTTAAGCTCTTAAAAAGTGTCCGCTGTCCCGTTGAGCCGTCGTGGCGGCGAGAGTCTCGGCACTGTCGGATGTGTTCTGGCATCAGAGGACCGAACGTGAGCCGCCTCTGGCCCAACAACATCTGGACATGATTGTTTAGCAGCACTTGGATCAGCTTTCGGCCCCATTGTTGGATCCTGTGTGAACAACGTGACGTTGTCTTGGCCCAACTGGTTGTTGGAAGAGACGATGAATAGAACATTTTCTTTGTTTCAGTATTGTTATGAAACAAGCTGATCATGATTGTTTTTGTGGTTCGTATCCGATCATCTACTGGCTCGACCCTCTGTGAGTTGATTCTGAAAGCAGTTAGGTTTGAGACACATGAATACTGTATGTACGTTCCTGCCAACCTAGAAATCTAGACGCACCCTAGCGGCAGCAAATGTAAATGCACCGAAGTAATTCTTAAAAAAGGAAGATGTGTTCAGAGTTTTGCCGGCCGGATACGGTAAAAGTTGAATCTATCAACTAGCGTTGCTCTGGTTGGTTGGAGCGCTATCCTATCGCGTGCAGACAGAATTTGAAAGAAAACAGTTTATCGCGGCCCTCAAATTGAGCCCTTCCAATCGGGAGTTCCCAGACCCAACATCTGGATGTGGGTCTGGCTTGTCAGGCTCCATTCTTGCTCCATTCACTTAAATTATGTGAGAGTAGAAAGATAAGAGAGGCACCAGAGGAAAGGATTGGTTCAAGGTAGGTTCACGCTGATAAACCTTCAGGGAGGAAAACGGTGAAATTTATGGTGCAAATTTATGACTCCAATTAAAACAAAATGGGAGGCTTTTTTAACACAGAATTGAATGTAAGATATTCACAACATGTATTGAGGAACATTTTGAAATGTTGTCAAGAAATGTCATTAAAGTCAGAAATGTCAGGATGATTTAAAAAAAAAAAAAAATCATTCAGGTATTCATGGTGGTACACAGAGATCAATATAGAAAGTGGTATTTAAAAGCCACCTACACCCCATTTGGGTTTTCCCATTTAGTTTCTCCCTCACCACAGCAACTTAGGTGTTACATTTCATCCACTAAATTTGTTCCAGCGACTCATGTCTTTCAAACCTGTTGGCGATGTTGGAGTATGACATTCATGATTCACAGTTAATGAGTGGCATTTCCGTCTAAGGCCTACTCTGTGCTTAATTTAACTCCTGTGTGGGAAACCACATTTCTTTTTTTTTTTTTCACTGTAAAAATGTTTTCAGCACCCTGAGTGGTACAAGATTGTCAAGCCAGAGAAGACCAGCTTTTTTTTTTTTTTTATTGAAAGGACTAGACCACTGATATTATATGGTTTAGGAAAATATATATATCAGTTTTGAGTTCCTGCCTTCTGCATTTTAAAGATTCCTAAATCATCGGTATTCTTTAATTGAAAGCGGCTGAAATTTAAATATCACCCACCAGATACTAAATATCACCTTTTTTTTGTTTCTCTCTCAGGGAAAGCGAGTGTTCATGGGAAGCGTTCTGGAGACGTACGAGAAGCTGATTGGCCAGATGTTGAAGCAGCAGCCCACCCCAACTCCCCAGACAGCCGGGAGCAACGAGCGTCTCGCCTCCGCCGCTGCCGGCGATGCAAGTGATGACCGCATCAGAACGGGGCTGAACTACATCCTGAGGAAGGTCAAGGAGCTGAAGAAACACCATTACAAGGAGCAAGAAGAGCTTCTGCAGGAGCTGAAGGGTCTCGAACACATCAAGGTACAGAGACATAGACTCACACTGGGAGTAGGGCTTATAAAGGGTTTGTAGAGGTCTTGAGTAGGGGCTACCGTTGACACTTATGTAAAGGTTGTGAAGGGCTTGTTGCTGCCTGATTCATACCGAAAACCTGATTTTGTTTTATGCATGTGCGAAGATGGTTGAGTTTAGGCATTGATCTTGAATGGTTAGGGTCAGGATAGCCCATTGGTCAGTGGATAGGACCTGAATAAATGGGGTTTCCGGTACAGATTGGGTAGTGACTGTTTAGGCTTAGGTTAAAACACAGCGCCCGGGATAGGGGCACGGCCACAAGGGGACCACTGATGTAGGAACAGACTTTTAAAAACTCCCTAAAAACCAGATTTGGATATCTAAAAAGCCATATAAAGAGACACAGATATTAAAAGGGTTAGGGTTAGGTCAGGGGCTAGGCTTACAGATGCCTGGGCTTTAAAGCATAGTTTATGGGAGGTTGATGTAGGCCTTAGGCTTTTGGATGGTCATGGAGGGCTTTTGTGGGGCCTATGTAGGGCTTATACCAAGACACATCAAATGGTTTATTGGGCCTATAGGCAGCATATGTAGGGGCTTAAAATAAGGCTCAAGGAAGGATTGTGCGGGACATGAAGTAAAGCTTCTGGGAGGTTTATTTAGAAGTCTATGAAGGGCTTAAAGTAAGACTTAAAGTGCTCACATTATGCTTTTTGGCATTTTCCCTTTCCTTTATTGTGTTATATATCTTTTTTTGTGCATGTAATAGGTTTACAAAGTGAAAAAGCCCAAAGTCCACCCCAAAGGGACTTACCATCTCCAACAGAAAACACTGTTCACCAACTGCTCCAAACAGCTCTGTTGTAGTCCAGCCTTTACTTGTCTCAACCATAACATTAATGGAACCTTTCTGCCTTTCGGAGAGAGAGATCAGAAGATTAATACCACTCTCTTGTTTGCTTCTAAAGTACAAGCTGGGGGTTGGTTAGCCTAGCTTAGCATAAAGACTGGATGGAGGTGGAAACAGCTAGCCTGGCTCAGTCCACAGTGGAAAAAATGCACCTACAGCTGACTAATTAACACACATTTGTGCACAAACGGAAATGCAGACATCCAGCTGTTTCCCCTTGCTTCCAGTCTTTATGCTCAGGGGCACAGCACAACATTCTGGACCCTGTAGAAACACATTCTCTATGGGTCCCTAACCCACATCCACAACTATTCATTCTAGCATCTTTTTGGGCCTTCCTCACATTAACGTTAACTTTGTGACACACGTTATAATGCTCGCCTAGCTGCTAGCGTGGCAAGCCCTCATACTCTGCTCCTGACTGGCTTGTAGTCCTTACCTAGGTACTGTCAGGACACGCCCTCATACTCTGCTTCTGACTGGCTAGTAGTCCTTAACTAGCTACTGTCAGGGCATGCCCTCATACTCTGCTCCTGCCTGGGAAGTAGTCTTTACCTAGGTACCGAGCATGTGCGACTCCCAACAAAGATGGAACAGAAGTGAGAGGTCTCACTCTGTAGCTAAAACAGAGCTCAACACACAAGGTGAAAAGAGGAGCTGCAGCAATGTGCAGTATGACAAAAATATGGCGTTTTCTGAAAATTAAATCATGTAAACATATTCTAATACAATTATGAACCTTAAAATGAGCATAATATGAGCACTTCAATGAAAAGTTTATTTAGGTTTACAGAGGGCTTATGTAGGGTTTCGACATGCATTACTAATGTAGGTCTATTCTACCATAATACTGTGGTCTTAGGATTTTTTGTAACATGTGTCCTCCTGTCTCTGTTCCTCCTAGCTGGATAACCATGTGGTCCAGAGCAAAGCTTTGAGGGAGCTGCCGTGGCTGTACGAGGAGGCGAGCTCATTGAATGAGGAAATCGAGCTGAGGAGGCGCCGCCGCCAAGCTCGGAGGGTCAAGAATCATCCGAGAGCCTGAAACACCAACAATATGTCAACAATGACCACAACAGGGATGATTAACAACAAAAATTTTAATTAATTGATATAAAAAAATAATAATTTTATAATACCAAAGAATATCCAAATTTAAACCAGCGTGCCAAGTTTTTATTTCATTTTCTAAGAGGTTATTAAAGAAGTTATTTATAAATAAATGTATATTTATTACACCAGCAGCCTAAGCCTAGAAGATATTGTACATTTTTAAAATTCCTGTATCTTTTAAAGGATGTTTGGAGCTTGATACTTGAAAGAAGCGTGGCGGTTTGATCCTGTGAAATGTTTCTAACTAAAAGTCAGTCAACTCACTTTATCAATCACAATATTGATCAATTTCCACCTGGAAATACTTGATTTCTTCTTTAAAAATGTTTATTTAATACTCAGAAAATCAGCCAGATAGAATTATAATATATGTAACTGTCAGCATCTCAGGTTTTAAACATTACTCATATAGTATAAAGTACGCAAGAGTTGAATACTGACATAAACTTAAATGCACTCTGAACTTTTGGGTCCAGCACTGAAGTAGTAGTACTATACTCTTTAGGAATCTTTGTATTTTACTGACATGTAATATTCTATTTATGTTTGTATTTAAAGTGTATTTAATAATCGTAATTCTGTGACTGATGCTAATTTATTGTATTTATTGATTGGTACATGCAGAGCAATGCAACTGAATAAAGCACAATGAACTTCATTTTCTAATTGTCATGTTTTTTTTTTTTTTTGCGGATGATAAGATGCACTTTGTTATTGATTTGACGTCGCCATTAAAGTTGCGCTCGGAATCTGAGTTTATGGTTTTCTGAGACGGAGAATGGAGATCTTTCTTGCAGCCAAGATAAGTTTTCAGTTGTTTGTGTTTAGCTGAAGAAGGTTCAGGTACAGCCAATCATAGAGTATGTTTACATGCACACCAATATTCCACCACCAAATCTGACAATATTCCGAATGTGCTACATGTCATGTAAACTGCATATTCCGGTATAATCCGAATAAGGCCTTTTTCCGAATGTCATTTTCCAATTAAGACGTGGGATATTCCTGTATTATTTGGGTTTTCGAAGCATTCTTTGGACATATTTACAGCGACGTACAGTATATACAGAGCAATCAATATTTGTCTCGATCACTTTATGGCCTCTTGCCTGTTTACGGTTTATGGTCAGCTCTGTGCGTTGCTATGGTTGCTGTACACAAACCAACCAGCCAACAGTTTGCAAGGCTGCAGACTGCAAGGAGAAACACAACTACTTTTAAAACATTATCAAAGACATGGATATCAACAGGTTTTTGGATATACACAAACAGCGCTACGCCAATCTTTTCAAGAAGCAGGTTGAAGGAATGAAAGCGGGAACAATAACCGTAAATGTTGTGTATTTTGGGCTACTGTCATATCCGAAGTTGAGATGCACCTGATGGATTGTGGGTAACTTTAGCTTCCGTTGTTGGTGTTAGCCATGCTGTTGTAAACATATGCTGTTGGGCTCATAAACAGTTAATATTCCGTTATAGTCGGGGTTATCATTGTTACATCTAGTAACGTGAAACAGTGAAGAATATAACCTGTGTTTGCACGGTCCAACAAGTCTACCACCGTTGGAAAACTTTGAAAAAACTCCTATTTTGCACGGTTGCATGTAAATAGGGAAGGAATAGTGGAAAATTCACTTTCATTAGCCATGTAAACAGCTTAGTCGGCTATGTGTCAGCGATGTGTCTATTTTGCTGCTGTAGCACTGTAATTTCCCTGTTTGGGATGAATAAAAGTATCTATCTATCTATCTATCTATTTATCTATCAATCAATCATCCAACAGAGTCTCTTGTAGATCCTTGAATTTGTCCGATTATTCTGGCGTTGGTCCTTCCTGACAGAAGTTCCTGAATCTCGTTGTCTATCGAGTTACACTGAGATTTTCATTGGGGTAAATCACACATCTTCTTCCCTCTTGGATGTTTGTTTTCTTCCTTTTTAGCGCCAGCCACTCGATAGAAACATCATCAACATGCTCACTCGCTCGCTCGCTGTGAATTATCCAGACACTGAGTTTCTCTATTCACACACTCAATCAGACATTGCATAGACTTTGCACTCGGGAGCTGGCAGGGTAAAATCAGTTTGATGTCAAATCCAAATGATTCGGACATTTGCGTTCTCCCATTCAGCTCCTCTGGGTAATGCCTATTAGTTCACGTTTGCAGTTCATGTGTGAAAGAGGCCATGGACATCTAAAATGTGACGAGGCCCAAAATAGGCCCAAACCAAAAAGATTGTAAACCCCAGGTTTATTTTCATCCTGTTAGGTCCGATTCCGATTCATTAAAATGTTATCAGACCCATGTATCAGCTTGTAGGCTACACAGTCTCCAGCTGTTTTATAAAGACTGACTAGGCCTAGCTGTCAAAATGTTCTACCTGCGATCTGTTGCTGATGTTAATATACAACAGACTGCAGATGATCCATAATCGGAACGGATTTAGTCTCTCTGACTTCTAAACGTCACTACCGGCACCACTACATGTGTTCTGTACAGAATAAGCCTTTCAATCAGACTAATAACAAAACTATAAAAAGGTTATACAAAACGTCAACATGTTGAGTCGATTCTGAACCAATCAGCTGGGAGCCAGGGGTTTAGTTAGTGGGTCCACCACTAGAGTTGTGGAAACCAACTAAATTTGTTAGGAAGTGGGTGATGACAAGGAGGTCAGCGGACCATGCTTCCTGTAGACAAAGGAAGCATAAACCAGAGGAGCCTGCCTTCACTCCTGTTTGGAAGATGAATGCATGAATTGTAGTATGAGAATAAGTAAATGTGATGTATTTATAGTGTAAACTGTTATGTCTGCACACAAGTGCCTCAAGTGTTGTTGGGGTTGTTTCATAATGCATTGAGTTGAATAATTCCCTCCCGTGTCGGTGTGATTAAATCAAACATAACATAAACTGCCAAAGAAATGCAAATCTGTTGCCTGCCTGTTAACATTAAAGGTAAAAAATAATAAAGTAAGTGAATTGTAAAGTATTAGGGGACCACTAAGGTCTATATAAAATATACTTCAGATACAGTATTAGGGGACCACTAAGGTCTATATAAAATATACTTCAGATACAGTATTAGGGGACCACTAAGGTCTATATAAAAGAGACTTCAGATACAGTATTAGGGGACCACTAAGGTCTATATAAAAGAGACTTCAGATACAGTATTAGGGAACCACTAAGGTCTATATAAAAGCATCCAAAGAGCACCATGTCATGGGACCTTTAATGTAACATGATCTGCAACATAACTAATGTAGTAACTAAAGCTGTCAGATAAATGTAGTGCAATATATAGCAGAAGTAAATGTGCTGGGTTACGTTCCAGCTGTTAAAGGGTCACAGATATTCAGATCCAACATGGAGAACAAACTGCTGTGTGGAAGCTCAGAGATCGTCTGCAGGCAGGACCCCCCCCCCCCCACACCTTCCAACGCACAGCCGTGATGTCACTTCCTGTGACATCACTTCTGGTAAACAGCAGGTAGTCTTCTTTTACTGTAACTGTGCAGCCCTTTACCCTCAATGCACCCTGGTCGCCCTGTGTGTTTGTGAGGTTGTGACTTCTAAGAACTGGAGCTGTGCTTCCCCCGCAGGCAGAAGCTGAGCACAGCCATGTCTTTGAGTGTGGTCAGTAAACTTCACAACTGTTAGAGGCATTGTAGAAAAAAACAAAGAGACTTAAAGATGTATTATTTTCTATCTGTTTCCTTTTGTTACTTTGCTTTCTGTTGGGTGGTGACGAGACTTCCTCGGTGTTGAGACCTTTTTCAGCCAGCCAGCGACAGTCAGACCAAAGGGAGTAGTTGTTTGTGCAAGTTTTGATCTTAATTTGTCTTATTGTACATAAATCCCATGAAAACGTTCAACTGGTCACCTGACTTCCTGTCTGTGGCTCTCATCTCCAAAACCCCATTGGTTGGAGGACGTACATCTTTAAAAACACAAATATGTAGGTCTTGTAATTTCCTAAAACAGCTGGTCACGGTAGTTTTAATCAAACAAACGGGAAGAAATACTAAATTTGTCACTCATTGAATTTTATCAGTCAAGAAGTCCAGGTCTATTTTAATGTCCCCAGTGTTAGCATGGTTAGCATTGCTAAGCCTCTGTCCTGATTGACAGGTCCTAAAGCATCCCAAGCTTTATCGTCTAATTTAAAATAATATATAACATGACCATAATTTCCAAAATGAACATCATGCTGTGTTGAAGAAGACTTGAAACTAGCTATTGAGACCATAAACTTGTTAGGGAAGTGTTTAGTGAGGTAATAAATCAAGTGAGAAGTAGGCTCATTTTCTCAGACTTCTATGGGAACGGACTTCTTTTTGGAGCCAGTGGAGTCGCCCCCTGCTGGACGTTTGAGAGAATGCAGCTTTAAGGAGCTTCAGCTTTGGCTTCACTTTTCAGACCCTTGAAGTTTCCACTTGGTTCTGACCATGCTAACAGCAACTGTTACCATGTGACTACATGATAACTGAGCTCCTGAAGCTACTAGTAGGCGCAGCAGGCCCCTTCTAACTCATATCTATGAGGCTGATAACTTCCATTCAACGGAGTGATAACATTTGAAAAGGGTGGCATTTGTTTGGGACTATCTTCGGCCGCCGATTAATCCACATTTGGTGCTCTACTGAGTGTTTGTTTCAGCAGGACTGTGTGTGTGTGTGTGTGTGTGTGTGTGTGTGTGTGTGTGTGTGTGTGTGTGTGTGTGTGTGTGTGTGGGATTAAGTCGAAACAAACTGCATGGTGATGAAGGAACATGTCAGCCGTACTACCTTTTTCCACCAACATGGAACGGGTTCCCTGCACCGAATTATGAAACATTTTGGGTAAATGTTGTGAGTTGTATGTTTTGTATTTTGTTTAAAAAAATTAAAAGCATAAAAAATGTTAATCACAAAAAAACAGACACTGATAAAACATCGTTTTAGAGTTGATTCTTTTAATCGAATTAGACTTAAAAACTCCTTCATACATCAATCTATCCTATTGCTAAACCGGCTACATTAAACCCAGTGCAATATTTATTTCAGGGATATACATCTCCAAGACTTTGTCTGTGTGTATGTTCATGTCATGTACTGTTGTTATATATGTTTTCTCTGTTTCCTTAATTTGGAGTTTATGTCATTTGTGGTAATGTCTCATGTTTGTCTGTTGGTGTTATTAATCCCATGTATGTTTGGATGTTTTTGGATGTATGTGTATGTCCTCATTTGGATGTATGCTATGCCATTCACTGTTTGGATGTATGTGTACGTCCTCATTTTTAAACGAGCTACCGAGGGATGTACAAAGAATTTCAGCCTTTGGCTGACAATAAAGTTGTATCGTTTTGAAGCGCCCACGCGTCAGACGTCCTTAGATACGCTGATGGAAGTTATCAAGCTTTAATAAAAACATAGTTGTTATTATAACGTTGGCATGAGACTGTCTGGAGGAGCTCGATGACAGTTAAAGAGAAGTGAGATGAGTTGATAAATGCACAGAGGAGGCGGACTGCTGCGGTGCTAAAGGGCACTTAAGCAGGACAGCGACGGAAACCATGAAAACACTGGGAGTCACCCCCCCCCTGTGTGTGTGTGTGTGTGTGTGTGTGTGTGTGTGTGTGTGTGTGTGTGTGTGTGTGTGTGTGTGTGTGTGCGCGCGCTTGCGCGTGTGCGTGTAGGTAGGTTTCAGTGTGAGTCAGCATGTTGCAGATTCTGTTGCAGGTTTTTGCATGTCTATAAATGAACTCGCAGATCTGCAGAGAGGCTCGATGGAGCAACTTTACCGTTCAAAAGTTATGAATCAGCTGTTATATCGACAACGTTTTATCTTCTTTCCTTCAATTATAACTACTGTATTTAAACCGAGACCAAAAACTGAATAATTCAGCCACCAAATATGGTATTTACATTTCAAAAGAAGCCGAATGAAATGATTTAAACTCCCAAACTAGTGGGTGTTCCCACAGTGTTGCATGATGGGAGAATCCTGTTGGAACTTAGATGCTGAATTAGTTCGGACAAGCGGAAGTGATGGAAGTCAAGGATGCACATGCACATGGGTCATGGGCGTACATTTCAAATGTTTCAGTTGGGGGGGGCAATACTTTTTCTTCTTCTTAAAAGCAATTTTTTGAAGCGTAAACAAATAATACAGCAATAAGTGTACTTGTATAGGATATGTGTAGTTGTGGAACCCCAGTAAGTAGGCAGGCAAAGCTATGTTATCCACTTTAAAAATCGGACGAAGTGATTGTTTTCTAAATAGTATTCTCTACTATACAGATTATGCTGAGTCATTAATCAAAAAGCTCACGTTACTATAGCGTTGCGGAGCTCAGCGCCGCACAAGACGATTGTGATTGGTTCAAAGAAATGCAAACAACCCAGAGCGGGTTTTTTTTTTTCTCCTATCCCAGAATGCATCTGTGGTGTTGCTGCCAGACCTTACCCCCACAGTGCTGTGGAGATAGATCTAGCAATGCTTCTGTTTTTAATGTGAAGTTTGAAGATGAGTTTTGCTAAGTGTTGATTGCAGCTTGTTATAGGCCGCATTATTGTGCACTTGACAGTGAAAAAGGAACCCGTTCCTATTTAAATCTGCTTGTGCTTCTGAATCTAACTGCTATCTAACCACAAGAAGATAAAATAATAAGTCTAGTTATAAGTGGTAAGTGTGTGTGTGTGTGTGTGTGTGTGTGTGTGTGTGTGTGTGTGTGTGTGTGTGTGTGTGTGTGTCTCACACACACAGATCGCAATCTAACCACTGAAACAAGATACTAGATAGAAGTGACGAGGAGATAAGTACATGAGAAATTACACTGAAGTTGCAAAAAATGAATACTAGTCTATAGTTAAACTTGATGTTTCTGTGCTCCGTCTGGGACCTAAAAAAAATAAGACCCATTAAAGGCCTGGTTTTCCTCTCCTTTCCTGTCCAGTGAAAACCACGTATCTCCAGATGCGTTGATGTTGAATGTTTGCGACAAACGGATAAAGTCTTGTCAAATTTTCATACTTCTTACGCTAAATAAAGTCTTTAAAAAAAGCCTCTTGGATCAGCTGGAAAATGCATCATCACAAAGCTGAAAACAGGGCTGTTTTTCTGACACCGTGAAAAGTTTAAAACTTGTTAGATATATGTGGTCCTCACAGGACAGCGACACAAACAAACGGATATCTTATAGAATGTGATGCATTGCTTTAGATTAGACTACTCAGCTATGTAATGGTGTTAAAATGAGCACAACCGGAAACATCTACAGCAGTAAAAATGCAACATACACGTGAATGCAGCAGGAATATGAATCCAGAAACATGAGATAGAAGAGAAACACACTGACAGGGAACACTTTACTGTAACATACAGACTTTAAGAAGCAGACTTTTACTGCAGTAAGGGACCGGTTGGTATTTATGAACTGGACCACCGGAGGAAAATAGGTGAGGGTCATGTCTTTTTATTATTTGTTGAGGGGAGGGTCATCCAACATTTTTTAGTCCAGAGGGGAGGGGGTCACCCAACTTTTGTATTCATAGAAACAGCAAAATTTCAAAGTGGCTTATTTGGTGCATATTTTTCTATGTAGCTCTTAGTTTCGGCGCCAGGATTTGGATTGTAGGTGGGCCTCCAGAAAACTGGATGGGCCAGTTAAAATAAGCCAAAAAAAAAAACACGGGTTCCCCCTGCATACAGACAGCCAGACACTAACGTTAACGTTAGCCTAACTGTTAGCCTACTTGCCTTGCTGGTGTGAGGGGGGGGCTACGGGAGGACTTGATGGGGAGAGGGCGGCCGAGCAGGATGGTAACTCGTCACTTAAACCGCGTTACTTAAAATTATAGACTTAAAAAATAGAGTTTCCTCCTCTTGCTCTTCGCAGCGTTTCTTGCTGAATTTAAATGAAAACAAGCTGCTTTGCGTTTCATATTAGCTAGCTAATAGCTACAGTCTGTGTCTGTCTCATTGGGCTTGCTTGAAAAGCTTGCGCGCAAACGTCATTCATTTCATTGGATCACTTGCTGGTGACGATGCAGCCTGTGGGCGGGGCTTAATAGTCCACATGTGGGGTAGAAGCCGCTGATTGGCTGAGAAGCTTTCACTCAAAGCTTTCCTCGAGCTGCTTATTGGATGAAGTGGTAGAATGAAAATCACTCATTACTCAATAGGCCTGTGTCAAAATGGGCGGGCCCGAACCTAAAATGGTAGCGCCGCGGGTGGTCTCGGCCCTCCTTCGCTACCAGATGGGTCTGACCCATGAGGTTCCCCTGGTGGCTGAAACAGGTAATTGCATTGTTTAAAAAATCTGTGGAATAATAAAACATCTGGCACGATCAGATATTTTATGAATATCTTAGCTGAATAACACAAAAGAGCTAAATGGTTGTAGGTAATACATCTGATTTCATATACTGCTTTAGTAGGCTAATAAAAATATTACCTGACGATGGGAGCAGCAGGATGCAAAAAACGAAAATGAATGTTGCACTATGTCTGGACATCTTACTGTGCCAAGGTTGCAATAAAGGTTTCCTAAATGCCACATTTGATGATTGCAGATTTTGTGTAGATTTGGACTTTTTATGGTACTTTGGACGTTTATTCCACTTTGTTTAAACGGCGAAGTGGAGGAACCAGTGTTGAATTTGTTATTTCCCAGTGTCCTTTGCTGAATGGTCTCAATGTTTTATAGTTTTATTTCAGGTGAATACTAGTTTACTAGAGGAGTAACTTAGTATTTGAAGTAATGCAGTAATGCAGGAAGTGTGCATTTAGTTTCCATGCTTATTGTGTTTCCACAACAATGTCAGTGAGTAAATCTCCAGAAATAGCCACCACACCATAACAGAGGAGTGGGATGAGTCAGATGAGAATGCAGAGGTTTAGTTACAGGCGTTATGTCTGTAAAAAAAACAATGAGTCAATAAGTTGTTAAAGGTCCCAAAACTCCTCCGGTGGCCCCTTAAATAAACAGCGAACAGTCCCTAAAGGATCTGAATACCGCTGGATTTGTGAATGTGAAGAGGGGACCAGGATTGGTGGGAGAATCCGAGGGCAAACTGTTTTCTACTGAAGAAATAGTCTCAATGTCCTCTGTTCACAGTGAGATCTGTGCATGATCCAGAATAAAGGCTGATTTATAGTCGAACGTTGTTCTTTTCTCAAAGAACAGCTTTGAGGGGGATTGCAACGCCACCAAGCCACTAGCCTGGTGAGATCGTCCTGATCTGGCGAGCTCCAGTTCTCTACTCGCAGATCAGTCTGGCATCTTGAGGTAGAGAACATTTGGAACCGTTCGCCAAACGACCAAGCCAATCAGTGTTGGTTTTGAGGCGGGTTTAGGTGGTGATAGACAGATGGTTTATCCAATCAGCTGACCAGTATTTTCAGACAGCGGTAGCCCTAATTCTGTTAGCTGCTCACTAATGCTTTTTCCTCTTGGTTCCTTCTTTTGGAATATGGACCGGGAACCTGAAATGGTGTCTTTTATTACTAAATTCTCGTTACACAAACGGCAAATCTCCTTTACCGACATGTTGCTAGCTTGCTGAGCTAACGAAATATGCTTTGCCTGCCGCAGCAGGGGCGGGCTTGTGGCTGTATTTTCATACGCTTCATGGATCTGATTGGTTGATTTGGCCCGTCTATTGCCAACATACTGTAGGTGATAGACAGATAGTTTATCCAATCAGCAAACCAGAATTTTCGCCCCTTCCCAAAAGTTCTGCCGAGCAAATGCGAAGCGATCCATCTGGAGGAGTCAGGTTACCAAGCCACGGCCAAACGGACCAGGGTAGGGTATAATAATATATCTTTATTTCAGACTTACAAGTGTGTCCCATAATTTACATACATACAAAATACAACCCTTCTTTCGTATTACAAATTAAAAAAAAATGTGTGTGCAAGCTGTCGTGCAAGTGTTTTCAGATGAGAATCGAAAGCAGCTCTTCCTAACACTTGTTAGGGCCTCTATGATGCTATGTTCTGACTCATCCAAATGACACATACATGCATACATTAACTGCCTCAATAGTGCCTTACATGTGAAACCCCCAAGTTATGTACCTACGACGTAGATTTAACGCAGAAACATAAATCAAGCTTAAGGGCACCTCAGCATGTAAAAGTACAGTGTTCTGCATGGTTAAATACAGCCAGGTTTAAATAGGATAATGCAATAATTTGGTTGAACTGGCCCTTTAAGGGAACCTGAGTTTATGTGAATAAAAAGATGATTCAGACAGTTTTTTTTTTGTTTTTTTTGCGGTTTGGACCTCGGAGTTTCATAGTTTCAATGCTGACTGTAGCTGTAGTGTCATAAACACACACACACACACACACACACACACACACACACACACACACACAGCTCATTAACATATCAGACAGAGGCACTGCAGCATTTCCATGAAACAAAGCAGTTTCCTGTTGCAAAGGAAGCTCTGAGTGAGTTCATAGCAGCAACCTCACACACACACACATGCACACACACACACACACATTATATACATATATATATATATATATATATATATATATATATATATATATGTGTGTGTGTGTGTGTTATAGGCCTATTAATGTATGAGAAATCATTCATAAAAAATACTATTAATTGATTTACTATCTTTCTAACAAGTCTATTTCTTTAAGATCAATAAGAGAGACATGCAGCGGCTACTCACAAAAAAAACCCATTACATTCATCAGTTAAGTTGATTTCTAAGTTGAATCCGTGTAAACTGACTAAAACCCTGTCACTGTGGATTAACTTCACTTCCACTCTGCTTTTAATTTGAAAAGCCAGCACAGGAAGAAACCCGTCAAATAAATAGTTAAAGCCAGAGCTACGCTGCACTTCCTCTAATGACCACTAGATGTCGCTCCAAGAAAACTCTGACTGGATTAAAGAGAATGGTGGGGGAGAAATACATATTTTAGCTGAGTTTTTTGCACTTTTTCTAATGTATTGTGTTGAGATTTTCACAATAAAATGTTGCATTATTATAGCATATTGAAGCTTAAACAGAGAAAACTCCTTATAATAGAACACCTCACAGACTTTCAAATGATCATGTCTACGATGGAAAGCTAGTCTAGAGACACCCAAGGGTTTTAAAATGGCGTAATGAGATATATATTAGATGAGTAAGAGTCATAAAAACTTAACATATTAACAATAACTTCTCTGCATGGTGGGAAAACTAATTTCATAAGAATCCAAAGCCTCTGCTGATATCTGGTGGACAAAGTGTGCAACTACAACCAGAACACAGAGGCAGATAAGTCCATCTTTAAAGTTCCCATATTATGCTTTTTGGCTTTTTCCCTTTCCTTTTGTGTTATATATCTTTTTTTGTGCATGTTATAGGTTTACAAAGTGAAAAAGCCCAAAGTCCCCCCCAAAGGGACTTACCATCTCCAACAGAAAACCCTGTTCACCAACTGCTCCAAACAGCTCTGTTGTAGTCCAGCCTTTACTTCAGAGACCAACGTGGTCACTTTGTAACACACGTTATAATGCTCACCTAGCTGCTAGCATGGTACACCCTCATACTCTGCTCCTGACTGGCTAATAGTCCTTACCTAGGTACTGTCAGGGCCTCTCATACTCTGCTTCTGACTGGCTAGTAGTCCTTACCTAGGTACTGTCAGGGCCCTCATACTCTGCTTCTGACTGGCTAGTAGTCCTTACCTAGGTACTGTCAGGGCCCTCATACTCTGCTTCTGACTGGCTAGTAGTCCTTACTGTCAGGGCACACCCTCATACTCTGCTTCTGACTGGCTAGTAGTCCCTAGGTACTGTCAGGGCACGCCCTCATACTCTGCTTCTGACTGGCTAGTAGTCCTTACCTAGGTACTGTCAGGGTACGCCCTCATACTCTGCTTCTGACTGGCTAGTAGTCCTTACCTAGGTACTGTCAGAGCACGCCCTCATACTCTGCTCCTGACTGGCTAGTAGTCCTTACCTAGGTACTGTCAGGGCACACCCTCATACTCTGCTCCTGACTGGCTAGTAGTCCTTACCTAGGTACTGTCAGGGCACACCCTCATACTCTGCTTCTGACTGGCTAGTAGTCCTTACCTAGCTACTGCTTATGTGCGACTCCCAACAAAGATGGAACAGAAGTGTGATGTCTCACTCTGTAGCTAAAACAGAGAGCTCAACACGCAGGGTGAAAAGAGGAGCTGCAGCAATGTGCAGTACAACAAAAAATATGGTGTTTTTTTGAAAATTTAAACCATGTAAACGTATTCTGGTACAACCTCTACATACAATTATGAACCTGAACATGAGCATAACATGAGCTTTTTAAAGTTCCCATATCATGCTCATTTTCAGGTTAGGCAATGATCTCTGTGCAATCTTCGCGGAAAGTTCCCGGATTTTGAAAACCAAATGTCGGCAGGTATGACCATGTCTAGTGCCTTCTTAGTGCTGCGTTTCCAGTAAATGTTTTCGAGCGGTTCAAGCGATGATTTTAGATGCAGTTTTGACCACCTCATCAGAAGATTAAGAAGATTAAGGTCATGTGAAGTAGCCCAATTGTATTTTGTATTTTATATTTATTATAAGGATCCTCATTAGCTGACGCCTAGACGACCAGCTAGTCTTCCTGGGGTCCAAAACAACATTTAATCAGACAATATTAAAACATTTTATAACATATACTGATAAGAAAAAATTAAAATATACCTTTCCTGTAATAAAACGAATGTTACTTGGAATTTTATTCCACATAGAACTTGCTCTATAAATGAAAGTTCTTTTCAAGTTATTAGATTTTGGCAAAGGTAAAGTCATCTGCCCCTTACTGGCTCCTCTTGTTAAATAGGTATGGCTATCTGAACTGTAAGTTATGCTATCAAAGATAAATGATGGTATGAGTTTGAATAACATAGTGCAGTTGTGTCGTATCAATTTAGATTGAATTCAAAAGAATGCAGGGAATGAAGTGTACGATGCTCCAAAGAGACTCCCAGGATATAATGTGTGTCCCCCCCCAAATGTTGAAACTAAACCTATGCCCTTGTGTCGTGTTTCAAAATCCACTAAGTAGGCAAGGAGAGGACTTAAAAGTTTAACAAGTATTTATTTAAGTAAAATCATAAGAGCATAAACGTGTACACGGGTCCGAGTTGAGCAGGCACACAGGCTTCTCTCATCAGACTGAATTTTCTGGCTTATACATGAATTCATATATCAGTCTCTAAGAGCATTTTGATTTGTTTATTAAAAGTTGGAGGAGTACCGTGGTTTAGACTTAGCCTCCCCTGGTTGGTGCACAGACTGGTCCCAGTCTTTTGGCACACGCCCTCTTCATCAGTTCTTAGGCAGACTTTAGCTATGCTGATGGTCAGAGAGAACAATGCGCCGCTGTTGCCTGTCACAGGTTGAGGAGTAACTTATTCTCATGGTCAAACTGATATCAAACTGATATTAACTTTGTTGCTGCACTCTTGTTGCTTTCTGACCACCGTTATACAGTGCTGCTTTCTGCACGTAAAACAGTATCCTTTTCTCATTTTGCATGACTAAGCTGTAACAGTGCTCTTCCACTAAACACACAACTATAATTCAACTATGATTTGTATCCTCATGAAGCATAGCCAGCTTGACTGATTATTTCTTACACTTGCTCCTGTCATAACTACTAAGGCAACTATAAAAGTAAATATGAAGAAACATAAATGTATTGCTGCTTTAACAAACAACCTATGGGGGAGCGTGTTTTTGGGGGGAGGACAGTTTTGTTGGGGAGTTTAAAATCTAACAACACCAGATTTTATAAACTTGTCATTACATTACATGTCATTTAGCTGACGCTTTTATCCAAAGCGACTTAGAATAGCTGTATATGTCAGAGGTCACACGCCTCTGGAGCAACTAGGGGTTAAGTGCCTTGCTCTGGGACACATTGGTTGATGTGTCACAGTGGGAATTGAACCCAGGTCTCCCACTCCAAAGGCATGTGTCATATCCACTGAGCCATCACCACCCGTCAGATGTTATGTGCAAAAATCTTAATTTGTAAAGTAACTAAAGTTATCAAATACTTGTAGTGGAGTAAAACGTACAATATTTCTCTCTATGATGGAAGTATCTCAAGTTTGTACTTAAACACAGTACTTGAGTTCATGTACTTAAAGTTACATTCCACCTCTGGCTCCCTTTGATCCTTCATGTGTCAAAAAAATAATCTGAAAAGTGATTTTAATGTCATGATAATGCTTGCACTGGGTGTAGTGACATATTCTGACCACCAGGTGACAGCAGAGTATGAATCTGAAAATCTTAAAATTTAACTTTTACACTTTTATAACTCAATGCAGTACAATAAAACATACTTTTCTACTACTGATACTTGTATCTATGAATGGATCGACTGGACAGTGTCAGTAAAAGAAAAATCTATTTCCTGCAGAAAGGTGACAAACTGAATCGAACAGTTATTATATACTTATAGCTCCGACATTATAATGAATTATTAATGCGTACTGCGTTTCATAATTTGGCATATTGTTCACTCCATAATGTTCACGTGAAGCAGCGAATGAGTGTGTGAGAGAGACAGTTGTGTAATGAAGAGAGACGCTGGAAATAAACTGACCTCTGGTCTGACAAATCTGACACCATGTGAACACACAGACATACACACACACACAGGACACACACACACACAGAACACACACACACACACATGCACGCAGGACACACATGCAGGACACACACACACGCACACACACACACACACGCAGGACACACACACGCAGGACACACGGTTTTCCATTTGTCCTGAACTCAGAGACCCACAGGACACACACATGCAGGACACACACACACACACACACGCAGGACACATATACACACGCAGGACACACACACACACACACACGCAGGACACATATACACAGACACACACACACACACACACACAGGACACACATGCAGGACACACACACACACACGCAGGACATATACACACACACACACACACACACACACACACACACACACACAGGACACACATGCAGTAAACACCCCCCCCAACACACACACACAGGACACACTCACTCACACACACACACACACACACACACACACACACACACACACACACGACACACACACACATACACGTACACACACACACACACACACACACAGGACACACTCACACACACACACACACACACACACACACACACACACACACACACACACAGGACACACACAGGACACACTCACACACACACACACACACACACACACACACACACACACACACACACACACACACACATGACACACACGCAGGACATGCACACACACACACAGGACGGACACACACACACACGCAGGACATGCACACACACACATGCAGGACACACACACACACACACACAGGACGGACACACACACACACGCAGGACATGCACACACACACACGCAGGACACACACACACACACACGCAGGACACACACACACAGGACACACACACACAGGACACACACGCAGGGGACACACACACACGGTTTTCCATTTGTCCTGAACTCAGAGACCCTCTGAGCAGATGAGCGAGCGCCTGCTGTAGTCTATATTCAATTATACAGAGAGAGAGAGAGAGAGACAGACAGACAGACAGACAGACAGGTAGACAGACAGACAGACAGACAGACAGACAGTTTCCATGACTGGTGTTATATTTAGGGGTTCAGACTGTCTGGAGAAGGTGAAACGTTTGACTGGAACAAAGAGCCAACTCTGGTCTTCCAAACTGGTCCCACTATCAGACGGACTGAACTGGTTCAGAGTCTGAATGCTTCGAAGACGAGTTAGATGAGATTTAAAGTGAACTCACCGTAAACGGCTACATGCTGTTAAAGCTCACAGAGGTGGAGGAAGTGGTGGAAGAAGTATTCAGATCCTTTTCTTAAGTAAAAGTACTACATCAGCTGCACGATGTGAGGAAAATATGTAACTTCACTTCAATTTGATTTCAATTGTATTCAAACATGGTTCTCCTCTAATCTGCTTCTACTGAATAAAAAGAAGTGCTATAGCATGCTCTTTGCAACTAGATCTGCACTCCATAAGCAAAATAACTTTCTTGAGGTTAAATTCCTGGATGGTACACCTCTAGACAATGTTGAGGAGTTTAAATATCTTGGCCTTTGGCTCGACTCACAACTTACCTTTAGACCTCATATTGACTCTATTGTAAAAAAGATAAATTGTAGCTTAAGAATGTTATATCGCTCAATTAATTGTTTTACAAAACAGATTAGACTACAAATTACTCAACTATTATTGCCTATAAATGATTATTTGGATGTTGTTTATCAGAACACAGCAAAAATAAATCTTAAACCTTTGAATGTGATTTATAATAGTCTCTGCAGATTTGTTCTGAGGTGTCCATTTAGAACCCATCACTGTCAAATGTATCAGTCATTGAATCTTCTTTCACTAACTGCTAGACGTCAGTTTCACTGGTTGCATTTTGTTCATAAATGTATTTTTTCAAACTACCCAACCTATCTGAAACAACACTTTGTTTTTATATCAATCACCCTATAGTTTAAGAGATACTGACTACCTTTTTTTCTCTGTACCACATATATCAAAAGAAATTGGGAGAAGAGCCTTTAAATTTAAAGCCCCTTCCGACTGGAATGGTTTATCTAGGTCTTTTAGATCTATCTCCTCTTTTCATCAGTTTAAGATGGCTCTTCTTAATTAATAAATTAAGATATTTTTTATTTATTCATCTACTTATTTATTTATTTGTATTATTATTATTATTTATTTGTTGTATTTTCATTTTTATTTATATATATATATTTTTTTTTATTATTATTATTTTTTTTTTTAAACTGTATATGAATGACCTTCACTGTTTACTGTCTAATATTTAATGGTTTAAATGGGGAGGATATGGGTGGTTTTGGTGTGAAGGAGAGCTTGCTTTTGTTTGTTAGTATGTATGTATGTATGTCTGATGATGTATGTTTTTCTTATGGTCTCCACAAGTTGTTTTGGTAACTTTTTTTTGTCTAATTGTGAATGTATTGTATATGTTTGCCTTTAAGGACCCCCTAATGCTGTTATGGATTACAACAGCATTAGATTGGGTTTGATAGATATATATTTTATATAATATAAGAATAAAGATGTTTTCTTTAGTCAGTAGGACAGGATTTGTTGGCCTCAATACTGATTCAGAATAATGGTCTGAGAAATATTTTGCCTTTAACAAATACTGTATATATAAATAACAAAGTAAAGTACAGATACGTGAATATTCTACTTAAGTACAGTACAAAGTATTTGTACTTCATCACATTACAACACTGATTATAAAGCATGTCGAGGTGCTGTATAGATACTGCGAAAGTATCAAAACTCTCAATTCACAGAGAAATGCACACAGCCCGTATTCAGAAACTGTCCATTTAAATGAGCCGTCAGGACTTCCTGTAACGTTGTGATGTCACAACTACATGCGTAGGTAGAAAGTGTCGCTACAGTGCCGTTACAGTCATTCCCCGGCTGCAATTACGGTGCAGAGACGCTCAAAGCGCAGATGTAGAAGATTCTTAAAGACAGAGGGTGAATACAGGTATATTCAGACAGACAGAATGAGAAACGTAAAGTGGTTTGAACATTAAAGCATGTCAACATGTTCTAGTAGAAACCCAAAATACAAATATGAACCTGTAATGAGTACAATATGGAAACTTTAATGTTAATTTTGATGACTTTATTTACTGCTAGGTAGTTTAATCTATGAAAAATACATGGTTCATAAATTGATTTATATTTTGTATTATTAATCTGAATCTGTAGTAAAGTGAAAAGCACAATATCTGTCTCCAAAATGTAAAGTAATATAAGTATAAAGTAGCAGGAAATGGAAATACTGATGTACAAAATACCTTAAAATTGCATTTGACGGTGCAGTACTTGAGAAAATGCACTTAGTTACTTTTGCAACATCGTCAGAATGTGTTAAAATGTGTATTATTATTTTAGAATGGATCTAGGACCGGTTTAGATGTTGGGATCTGAATTTCTGGGTCAAGAATGGGCTCGATGGTGTTTTAAGCCCCCAACGTCTCCTTCCAGGCAACGCTGCAACCGTTGACTTCAAGGCACCTAACCCTAGCCCTAACCCTAACCATAACCACTGCCTTATCCTAGTGCCTTCCAGGCAGCGTTGCCTGGAAGACGTTGGGGGCTTAAAACCCAGATAAACCAAGAATGGGTTTAGAGTGGATCTAAAATGGGTTGTGGAAGAGTTATAATGGGATTGAAATGGATTAGGGGGTCTGCAGGTTGAGACTGGGTTTAGGACGGGTTAGAATTGGTTAGATCGGGTTTAGAGGATGGGTAATATCGGAGTAAATAGGAGATGGAAGAGGTAGAATGGGATTACGTTGGGTTTCGGCCGTTTATAGAATTGTAACTCGGATTAAAAGGGTTTAAAAATGGGGTTTAGCTGGGGTCACACTGTGTTGTTGTGTTGTTGTAGCATGGTTTGTAATGGGATTAAATGGGTTTAGATGTGGTTATCCACTCTGAAAACTTTTTGGACGCTCAAGTTTGAATTTTTGGGTTAGTGTGGTAGAATGGAGTGGATATAAAATGGGTTGTAGAAGAGTTATATTGAGATTACAGTGGATTTGGAATTGTTTTGGGTTTATATTTGGTTTAGAAATATTTGAGAATGTGTTTAAAAAGATGTGTGAATGTTTTTGGCCTGGCTTATAACATATTTAGACCATGTCCAAACGTACCAAAACAATCTTTTTTTTAATTTCATTTTGACTGATTTAATTATTTGACCGGGTTTAGATTGTTATGGTTTAGTGTGGGTATAAAGTAGTAGTAGCAGCAGCAGTAGTAGTAGTAGTAGTACCCCAAGTGAAGGAGTTCAAGTACCTTGGGGTTTTGTTCGCGAGTGAGGGGACAATGGAGCGGGAGATTGGTCGGAGAATCGGCGCAGCGGGTGCGGTATTACATTCAATCTATCGCACCGTTGTGACAAAAAGAGAGCTGAGCCAGAAGGCAAAGCTCTCGATCTACCGGTCAGTTTTCGTTCCTACCCTCACCTATGGTCATGAAGGCTGGGTCATGACCGAAAGAACGAGATCCAGGGTACAAGCGGCCGAAATGGGTTTCCTCAGGAGGGTGGCTGGCGTCTCCCTTAGAGATAGGGTGAGAAGCTCAGTCATCCGTGAGGAGCTCGGAGTAGAGCCGCTGCTCCTTTGCATCGAAAGGAGCCAGTTGAGGTGGTTCGGGCATCTGGTAAGGATGCCCCCTGGGCGCCTCCCTAGGGAGGTGTTCCAGGCACGTCCAGCTGGGAGGAGGCCTCGGGGAAGACCCAGGACTAGGTGGAGGGATTATATCTCCAACCTGGCCTGGGAACGCCAGGATCCCCAGTCGGAGCTGGTTAATGTTGCTCGGGAAAGGGAAGTTTGGGGTCCCCTGCTGGAGCTGCTCCCCCCGCGACCCGACACCGGATAAGCGGACGAAGATGGATGGATGGATGGATGGATGGATGGATGAATGGAAACAATACTTTGACCAATGGCAATCATCCTTTTGGAATCAAGCCAACAAGGGCATCCCTAATTCTTTCCAGAGGTTTCCAGAGAAGTGTCCAGTAGGCTAAAGTTTATACGAGTTTCTTTGTTACCAAAAACTTAAGACGAAGTTTATAAAAGGTCCGTTAGAAGTCCAGATACTACAGTACAAAAGAGAATTTGGATCTGTTCTTGGTCAGAAGGGGTGGACAGAAACGACGCAAAGACAGGCAGGCAGTATGTTTAAAATGAGATGCCAGGGGGTGTGTGTAGTCACACACAATGTTATTGGCCTTTGTAAATGTGTTCAATGCTCGGTAGTGTTATCCCTAAGTAACTTAAAGGGGGTTTACAAAGGGTAAGAATGGGGTTCAGACGGTTTAACCTGGGTTTTAACAGGGTCAGAATGTGTTTAGCATGGATTAAAATGGGTTTAGAAAGGGTGAGTGGTGGGGCAGCAAAGGTTAGAATGAATACGAATAGATTAAGAACTGGTACTGGTACTAAACATGTTTAGTATGAATGAATGAATGAATGTGTGTAAATAAAAACAATATTAAATGTAAAGAGGCAAAGAGCCACACAGACACGGTTTGGTCAGACTCAGCAGCAGCCTCCCAGCGGGACCTGAGAAGCCAACATGGCCGCCAGTGACGAGTGAGACACCTGCTGCTAATGTATCTCTGCTCTCATCACGCTCTCCTTTTTTCTCTTCATTATCTGGGGTGCAGAGTCAGCTCTCTGTCCTCTGTCCTCGAAGGGTTGCAGTAAAGGGCAGCTCAGTCTCGCGTTGCCAGACCTTCTTCCACAGTGCTGCGGAGGAGGGTCTGGGCCTTCTGGGATGGGAGAAAAACAAAGTTTGTCACTTTTTTTAAAGTTTTTGTCGCTTTTTGTCACTATTTTCGACCTGTTCTTGCCTTCGTTCCCTCCTTCCTTCCTCCCTCCCTTCCGTCCTTCCTTCCTTCCTGCCTTCCTTACTTCCTTTTTTCTACTGTCTTCTTTTTTTCTCCAAGTTTGTCGAAGTTTTTGTCGCTTTTTTCAAAAAACAATTCTGCCTTTTTCAAGATTTTGGTCACTTTTTTGAAGTTTGTCTCCCTTCTTTCTACTGTGTTTTTTTTACAAGTTTTTGTCACTGTTTTCTAAGTATTTGATACTATATTCCACCTATTCTTGCCTTCCTTCCTTCCTCCCTTCCTCCCTTCCTCCCTTCCCTCCTTCCTTCCTTCCTTCCTTCCTTCCTTTTTTCTACTGTCTTCTTTTTTTCTCCAAGTTTGTCGAAGTTTTTGTCGCTTTTTTCAAAAAACAATTCTGCCTTTTTCAAGATTTTTGTCACTGTTTTCTAAGTTTTTGATACTATATTCCACCTATTCTTGCCTTCCTTCCTTCTTCCCTTCCTCCCTTCCCTCCTTCCTTCCTTCCTTCCTTCCTTCCTTTTTTCTACTGTCTTCTTTTTTTGTCCAAGTTTGTCGAAGTTTTTGTCGCTTTTTTCAAAAAACAATTCTGCCTTTTTTAAGGTTTTTGTCACTTTTTTGAAGTTTCTCTCCCTTCTTTCTACTGTGTTTTTTTTTTTTTACAAGTTTTTGTCGCTGTTCTCTACGTTTTTGATACTATATTCCACCTATTCTTGCCTTCCTTGTTTCTTTCTACCGAGTTTTTCAAAATTGTTGTTGCCTTTTTTAATCAGCATTTAAATGTTCAGTGGCTGTTGTTTGGTAAATCTATCGCTGGTCAGGGGGTACTTGGCTTAAAAACACAATTCAAATGGGTTACATTATTGAAAAAAGTTTGAAAACCACTGATATACAGTACTTTATTCTGCATAATGAGTACTTTTACTTCTTGTACTTTAAGTATATGTTGATGCTGATACTTTTGTAATTTTGCTACAGTACAATTTTGAATGCAATGCAGGATTTCTACACTGTGGTGTTGCTGCTTTTAATTTAATAAGAAAATATACTTTAACTTTCCTTTTTTAAAGTGTCAGTTTATTGTTGGAGCAGCTGACAGCAAAGCCCAGAAATGACAGCTGTTACAACTGGACTAAATTTAGTTGAAAAGTTTAAGTTTTATAGATAAAAACCTTTAAGGTCCCAGTCTGATCGGTTCTTGTAGGAAATAAAGTCACGTAGAGGTTGTTATCTGAGCAGCTGCTCCATTATAACGTATACAGTGTGCACACGCGGCCTGAGCGAAGGTGGTTTAACATTTGTACAGTAAGTGGATATTAATTTGGACCCATAATCCCTTGCAGCAAGTCACACTCTATCAGGTTACCAGTGTGTGTGTGTGCGTCTGTCGTGATCTCCTGCTGAGCTCTGAGCTTCATCCAGATTTAAATAGAGACACACACACACACACAAACACACACACACACTCTCTCACACACACACACACACACACACACACACACACACACACACACACACACACACACATAAATACACACACAACGTCACCGTTCACCAGCTCAGCGACGTTCACTGACTCAGCAGCAAATCAGGAGAAAGTGTCACTCATCATTCATGCATCCAGACTGCTGATATATAAAAGACCGACAACATCATATGAACATTTTAAACGTCTAAGCCGCTGGTTCTCAAACGTATCACTCAAAGGTCCGCATCTGAATTTTTTTTTTAAGTCAGGGGTCCGGAACGATTGGCAATAACAAAAACAGTCAACAATCAACAAACAAATCAACTTACTTATAACCTTTAAGCAACGTACACTACCGGTCAAAAGTTTGGGGTCACGTAGAAATTTCCACTCCATTATAGACAGAATACCAGCTGATCTGAGTGGGTGGCTGATCTTTAATGCAATATCTACATTGCCCATTATCAGCAATCATTCATCCAATGCTCCAAAGGCATATATTCGGTTTACTAATCTGATATCATTTTAAAAGGATAACTGAGAAAACATTGGAGAACCCTTTTGCAATTATGTAAGCACGTAATGTAATCTGAAAACTGCTGCCCTGGTTAAAAAAAAACAATGCAACTGATGTCAGCTGGTATTCAGTCTGTAATGGAGTGGAATGGACATTTCTAAGTGACCCCAAACTTTTGACCAATAGTGTACATTTAAGTTGAGTTCTCTGTTTTTCCTGGTCAACCTTTGTACCGATAACACTACCTGGAATTCGGTACCGGTACCTTTTTCGGGAGCCTACTTTCTCTCTAATAATTTTTTATTTTTTTATTTCAATTGTAAAAATAAGTCCAAACCTATTTATGTTTTTAGGGAGAGGGAGATCAACTGGGCTCCGTTACACCACTACTATTTATTCAACGTCACTAACAATGTATTGATCAGTATAAAATGTATTTGAAAATAGAAAATGTTACACTTCATAAGGTTTTGGGTTGGGACCGGATTGACCTTGGTCCAGACTTTGAGAATCCCTGGTGTATTCTGCATAACGTACAGATAATATACGTTTGGAATATAATTTTCTTTCAAAAAACTTCTATCCTATAGCCTCTAGCCTAATATTTTCTTCTGTATAAAAAGGCGTAGTCCCTCCCCTTCTGGTGGACCCCATTAGGACCTTATTTCTGAGAAACTGTGGATTGTAGTGAACGCTGATAGACGAATAGCATAATTATTTGGTTCATCTGTGTTTTTTGCCCCCAACGGCGCCTTCCAGGCAGCGCTGCCTGGAAGGCGCCGTTGGGGGCAAAAAACACCATTGAGCAATTATTTGATCCTGTTTGAATTGAGCCAAGGATTACACATATGATGAATACAGCATCTCATCATCCGGAGAATTGACAGCGAGCGAGTGGGCGTGTTGATGGGGTTTCTAACACGGGGCTGGCGCAAAACTGGAAGAAAACAAACATATAAGGGTGTAGAAGAAGAAGGGGGATTTACACAAAGACAGCAAAGAAAATGTCTAACTAGCGAAGCGACGTAATTCAGGAACTTCTGTGGCATTTCTTTAGACCAATCACTATCGTCTTGGGTGGCGCTAAGTGCCGTACGGAGCCACGGTGCCTCTGCAAAATAGCCTCTGGAAGGGACTTGTTTTGGTGGAACATGTGTACGTTTAAAAGTGCAACAGAAAACTCAGATTGGACTGAGAGTCTAGCTAGCCCTGCAGAGATCTGAGGAGCAGTTAACCATAGTCCTCAGAAATCCACGCGTCTGACATGTACAATCTCGTGTTGTGTGCTACATGTGAGGGGGCGAAATTCATGTTTAATAATTTTAATTAAATGAGCTGGTTTGACCACTAGACCAGAAAACAGGACCTTCTTCTTGTATTTACGTTCCTGCTCCCTCCCCCCGACACATCCGACCAATAAGAGGAGTGGACGTTCTTGCCTGATTTGAATTTTGGTACGCTTGGATTTTTCCAGGTGTGAAACCAAACCAAACCGACCGAGGGCAAATCGCTCCAAGTTTACCACCTCACCAACAGATTCGGACCAAAGCAAACGAACTACAGGTGTGAAAACGCCCTTTCTATAGGCTACTGTGGTACTGCTATTTGTACTTAAGTAAATCATTTCAATACTTCTTCCACAACTGCCCATGATGAGTAAACTATGTGCAAAATCAATGGACTAGAGTGTCCGTTAAATAATTATATTTTAGTTAATGCTTTATCTGAAGGAAGAGCGGTCAATCAACCCCCCCACACACACACACACACACACACACAGAGTGCAGGACTGCTGCATCATGGGTAGAATCCACCGACCACCCGCCCTCGAGCCAGGCAGCAGCTGCTCTGGGCCGTTAGCCTGTTAGCTTAATGCTAGCTTCTATAATTAGCAGCCGAGTCCTTCCCGTTAATCTCGCCCGCAGCCTGATATGGAGCCCAGCTGCTCCAATCACATGGCTGCTCCTTGTTACCATGGGGAACTAATTATCAATTATCTCATCAGTGACAGGAGAGAAAGACGGAGAGAGTGTGTGGAAGAGAACATGTGAGAGCATGTGTTATAAACTGTGTGACATGCTTTAATCAGAACATGAGATGAACTAACAAACAAACCGTTAATTATTATTATTATTATTAAAGCTGTTGATTAGTCAGTTCTTTAGTTTTATCAACTGAAAATGAACCTGCAGCTGTTTTGATAATTAAATTAATTGTTTGAATTGTTTTACATCATCACATTTGTTGCTTTTTAGCTGTTTTATATCCTTATGAATTACTTATCTTTGGGGTTTTTTGGACTGTTGCCCTTAGAAAACAATTTGAAGACGTCACTTTGGGCTCTGGGAAAATGGGCATTTTTTTATTTATTAAGTATTATTTTTTTTTTTTGGGCTTTTCCGCCTTTAATTTGAAGAGGAAGACAAGCAGGAAATCGTCACAGGTCGGAATTGAACCCTTGACCTCTGCGTAGAGGCATAAACCTCTCAGTATATCTGTGCCTGCTCTACCCACTGAACCAACCCGGCCACAAAAATGGAAATGTTTTGACATTTTATAGGCTACTATAAAACTAAACTGGTATTGAAATTCATTATTAGTTGCAGCCGTAGTTAAACTAAACCCACATGGTTTTTATGTTTAAATCACAAGAAGACTCATAAAAATAGAAATAAATGTGGTTCGAAGTGCAAAAAAGTGACACTTTTACACCCTCTGTGTGTGTGTGTGTGTGTGTGTGTGTGTGTGTGTGTGTGTGTGTGTGTGTGTGTGTGTGTGTGTGTGTGTGTGTTGGATTCAGCACCTACTGTAGTGTGCATACTAATCTAAACTAATCTCTGGTTGCCATGACTATATGTTTCCTGGCTCCTTGTCACCGAGCCGTGATGTCACATCCTCCTCGCCGCTGCTGCATTCATCCGCACCTGTGAGTGAGCATGTGTGTTGTCATGGTGACCTCGGTCTAATCCAGGATCAATTAATTAACAAGATCTCGACAGAAACTGCGTTTTATAAATACTTGAACCACAGTAATGTCAGTTGGAGATGTGTAAGCTAACGCAACATGTTTTAGATAATGTGGTAAAAGCTAACATCATGTAGTTACGTTAGCTTGGTAGCTAAACACTTTGTAACCTAATAAAATTCTGAATATAGAATTAAAATGACCCCTTTGAGCTGTAACATAACCATACCAGGATCGAAAAGCCAGACTGTGCCCCGGACACAATGCCGTTCACATTACGATGTTTGGTTAGCTGTTAGTTGAAGTTTTTTCCAGAATCTTAGACACACAGGGCAAGATGGAAATTGGCCTGTAAGCGTTTAGGTCAGCCTGATCACCGCCCCTTAAACAGAGGAAGCACAACCGCTTCTTTCCAAGCAGGTGGGATTTCGGCTGTATGGAGGGAGAGATTAATGAGGGCTGTTTTATCCATCACACCCCCCAACCGGCACCGTAAGACACCGCCTACCAAGAGCCTGGGTCTGTCCCAGGTTTCTTCCTAAAAGGGAGCTTTTCCTCACCACTGTCACACTAAATGCTTGCTCCTTGGGGGAATTACTGGAATTGTTGGGTCTTTGTAAATTATAGAGTGTGGTTTAGACCTACTCTATCTGTAAAATGTCCTGAGATAACTCTTGTTATGATTTGATACCATAAATAAAATTGAATTGTTAGGGGAGCCACAATGACAGGGGCCGCAATTTTAACGAAGAAAGTGGCAAGATCGTCGGAGCCAGCTGTTTTATTGGGGTCCAGAGCCATCAATTCCTTCAGGACCTCCCCCACTAAAACAGGCCGGATGGAAAAACTGTGAGGAGGTGTTGAAGGGCTGCAGGGACTCTGGGCTGCAGGGGCTGTAACAATAGAGATTAAAGACTCAGACACAAAGCCAGAATTTATGAAGTGGCGATTGAATGCGTGTGAATTGAATGTGTGTGTGTGTGTGTATATATATATATATATATATATATATATATATATATATATATATATATATATATATATATATATATACACACAGTACAGGCCAAAAGTTTGGACACACATTCTCATTCAATGCGTTTCCTTTTTTTAAATTTACATTGTAGATTCTCACTGAAGACATCAAAACTATGAATGAACAAATATGGAATTATGTACTTAACAAAATAGTGTGAAATAACTGAAAACATGTCTTATATTTTAGATTCTTCAAAGTAGCCACCCTTTGCTTTTATGTTAATAAGGGAAAAACTTCCACTAATTAACCCTGACAAGGCACACCTGTGAAGGTAAAACCATTTCAGGTGACTACCTCATGAAGCTCATTGAGAGAACACCAAGGGTTTGCAGAGTTATCAAAAAAAGCAAAGGGTGGCTATTTTGAAGAAACTAAAAATTAAAGTCAAAGTGTTGACATATGAAAGCATCAAATTTTAGATGAAGGAGATGAGAGTAGATCTTTGCTCAGCACCGTTAAATTGTCTGTATGGGACGCAGGAGTCTTCTACTCGGAAGTTATTGCAAACAAACATTGTGATTGGCTCTATAGTTTAAATGTCTGAATGACTTACCTTGTGCGTTTTAATTTGCACACTGACTCACTGAAAGAACAATACGTTGATGAACAATAAAATTGTTTTATTAATAATAATTTTTTCCACCACAATAAAATTTAACAAAGGCTCACTAGAAAAAGTGTTGACTTCTGTGTTTTGTACAGTAGATACAGTACATTGTAAAACTGGCCGCGGCGTGGCACAGCAGTGTATTCAAAAAAAATGTAGTATTCAAACATTTCTTCCACATTATTTACAGATAAACTCCACAATAAAACCCAGCTGGCAAACGTCACAGAAATACAGCGCAGCTTCACGCTAACAGCGGCTAACGGAGACCTCCTGATACAAGCAAAAAATGGCTAACTGGCTAGTAGGCTACCATTGTAGCGAGCTAGCAGGCTAGTTAGGCTACAGGTGCTTTCACACGCGAGCAGAAAAAAAAATGACCTTGTTTTTTTCTGAGTGCTACCAAGAGGTCAGTTAAACCAGACTTCATGTTCCTGTGTGACTTCAGCATGTAATTAAAAACTTTAAAAAACAACAACAAACACGACCACTTGTTCTCCTTCCATCCTTTTTGTGTGAAGGACACACAACCGATTTATGGTTCTGTGGAGGCTACACAGAAATGAAGATTCTACACAGAAACATAAAAAGGCCTTTACTCTCCGTTTGTCTGTTTGAGCAGCTAGCTCCCAGCTAGCTTGCAGCTAGCTTCGTAGAGGAATGCACTTTGGTAGATTCAACCAAATGCCCTGGGTGTTAGTCACAACAATGACAACAGTAATAATCATAATAGTAATGATAACTGAGCAGTCTGAGGTACCAACATGAAAAAAACAAACCACATTAATGCTAACAGCTAGCAGGTATAAACTTGCTCTGTGCTACTAGCGGTCAATTAGCAGTAGGCTAGGCTAGTGTTAGCGTCACTGTGGAGAAAACAAACGTCAGTGCAGCAGCTAGCGGCTGGACGCTAGCGGTCAATCGGCTAGTGTTAGCTTAGCCCTGTCGTCAGCAGGCGTTGTCGCCAGTCTGTCCCGAGGCGACAGTTGGCTGATATGTGTCTGTACATTGTGCAGCCATGTTTTACCCCCCCACCCCCCATCCCATCCCCAACACACACACAAACACACACACTTGATGTCGGTATAAATCAGTTTAAAGCTACAATCTGTGGTTGGTGCGTTGGCCTGCTCTGCTGGCTCTGTAAACAATATGGAAGCACATTTCTATCAAAAAAAAAAAAAAAAAAAAAAAAATGTTCATGGTAAATCAAAATTATGAGATATTTAGTCAATATTTTGGCTTTCTAAGTATAAATGAGATCGTAAATCAAAGTCGTGACTTTCCTCAAGTCACTATATTAAGATTTTCTAAATGAAATTAAGAGACGGTGGGTCTAAAATGATAATTTAGTAATTTAAAGTAAAAGTAAAAAATTACTAACTCAAAATTACACTATACAAAATTCTGAGAGTTAAATTTGTGAGATAGAAAGTCAACATTTTGACATGTATTCGGATTTGATTTAGAAAGTCTATGATTCTCATAATTTTAACAATCTTAGACAAGAAAAACCCAAATTTCAAACACTTTAATTCTATTGTAATTTAAATATTTGTAAACCTGTTCAGTGTGTGTGTTTAGCGTGAATCAGCTACAACTTAACTTTCGTTGTGCAACCCTGTTTTATAAAATGACAAACGAATGAACCTTGTAATATCATGTCATGATTTTGATTTACATTTGAGTAGTTTTCTATTTTCTTAACGTGATTTTTATTTATTTTTTTCTGGCAGGAATGGGCTTCCATAAAACACTCCCTTTAGCGGCTGCTATCCTGCTGCATTCAAGACAACTGGGATAATCAAGTATCCATCCTCCTGCTAACAAAAGGTACAATAGAGAACATTGAAACATTGCTCTATTTCATGATGGATTTCTTTGCTTAGAGACTGAATCTAAACGGGACTATCCACTTTACACCGTGGCCACTTTAACTCATAGATCAACAGAAAGAAGCGGCGCAACGTTTGGATTAACATGACTATTATTAACATTACTGGCTTCAACGGAATTTTCAATTGATTTCTTTGCAATTCAATTCCTCAAAGTTCATGTTCAAATTCATATAGTTTAAATAGAACCAGAGATAGGTCCATTTTTATGCACTTTCTTTTGGAATTATTCAGATTTTTTTTAAGCATTTGATTGACTATTCAAATGATAATGATGATTCTGCACATCTATGCTCTTATTACCCCATTGTCACACGTTTCTCAGGGGGTTGGGAGAGGTCAGAGGTCACGGTGGTTCACATGGTGTCTTTGGGCTTGGCTGAAAAGAAACCAGGAGCCAATCGGCACGCAGACTTTGGCCGCCAAAAACTCACCTAACATCTTGAGTCTGTATGACTTTGTGGTGAGTCGCGTCAAAACGTTAGTAAAAGATTCATTTTTTGTCAAATATATTGACATGCCATGACATCGCCTGTGTGTGTGTGTGTGTGTGTGTGTGTGTGTGTGTGTGTGTGTGTGTGTGTGTGTGTGTGTGTGTGTGTGTGTGTGTGTGTGTGTGTGTGTGTGTGTGTGTGTGTGTGTGTGTGTGGCCATGGCGATGAGATACTGAAGGCACAAAGTTACGACTCTCAGCACTCTCTAAAAAATTTTACAAAATTAAAAAACACAACCAACCAACCAACCAACCAAATCCTTAGAAAACAAACTGTTAAACATCCGAGAGGACCCCCCCCCCCCCCCCGGGGGGTCTGTGTGTTTGACATCGTCAGATCCTTCCGTGCGTCACGTCTTTGTCGTCCCGTGTGCTACAGTTCATCACGTTCGAAAAGCCCACATCGAATCCTCATCTTCCTCTTCGTCCCAGTATGACTCGACTTCCTGTGGGTGCGTTCAGGTAAAGTTGTGTTTTATGTCTGTCTGTGTGTGTGTGTGTGTGTGTGTCTGTGCGGTTGTGTGTTTGTCTCTGTGTGCGTGCGTGTGTGTGGTTGTGTGTGTGTCTCTGTGTGAGTGTCTGTCTCTGTGTGTGTGTGTGTGTGTGTGTGTGTCTGTGTGTCTCTGTCTGTGCGGTTGTGTGTTTGTCTTTGTGTGCGTGCGTGTGTGTGCTTGTGTGTGTGTCTCTGTGTGTGTGTGTCTGTCTGTCTGTGCGTGTGGTTGTGTGTGTGTGTGTGTCTGTGCGTGCAATTGTGTGTTTGTCTATGTGTGCGTGTGGTTGTGTGTGTGTCTCTGTGCGTGTATGCGTGTCTGTCTGTCTGTCTGTGCGTGCATGCGTGTGTGTCTGTGCGTCTGTGTGGGTGTGCGTGCGTGTTGTGCGTGTGGTTGTGTGTGTGTGTGAGGGAACAAGCTTTAAGAAAACCTCTCGTAACGTCGACACACACACTGCTACATACAACACACACATTCAAGTATGAACTGCACATCATAGTATATTAATAAATATTAATTAAATTGTAGTAAATAAATACCCCCCCGATCACATTTAACCTTTGATCAATATATTACCAGAGAGTACGACTGATCACTAGGGATGTAACCATGCATCGTGAGTCGGTAAAACACCGATATCAAAGTGTAAAGATGACATACGATTGAGATTAAAAACATTATCGCGATGCAATTTTTAAAACGGCTTTATTTATTTCACGAGATTTTTTTGCTGTTTAGTTTATTTATGCAGGATTTATTTAAAAAAACAAATTATTATTTTTAATTTTATTTTTGTTATTTACGATAAAATACAATTTCAGTTAAACTTTTGATAAGAGGACACATCTGTTTTGCACAGTTTACACACACACATATACATATATATACATACACACAGGTGTATGTATATATATATGTATATGTGTGTGTATGTATATATATGTGTGTGTATGTATATATATGTATATGTGTGTGTGTAAACTGTGCCATTCTGTTAAAAAAAAATCCTGAGAAAATCGCATCATGAACTTAAAATCGTGACTCGTATCGTGAGTTGAGTTTATCGTTACATCCCTACCGATCACAGAGTTGTCGATCATCTAGACATTATTGTAACTGGTTATTTTTTTATGTTTCATTTCATTTCTATCTACTGTATCTCTGTTGCACACACACTGTGTACGTGACCTGCTAGTTGTTTCTGTGTGAGTCAATGTTTGATAGCATCTGGGCCCAGTAACGCCAGGAAGTGGCAGAGGGATTCCTTCATGTGACGTTAGCGATAAAGCCAGGTTTACTGGTTCCTCTGGTTCAGGGACGCAGAATGCCAGAGCATATCCCAGCATGCATTGAGCCAGACGCAGGCTACGTCACCTAGAGTACATGCCTTTTATCCCCCCATGCTGGCAAAATCCCAATACAATCACATTAGAAGTCATTTCATCTCATGTCTTTTTATTTTTTTAAACATACTTTTATCAGAAAGTCTATTCTGATTTTACTTGAATCGTCTCTTTAATTTATCTTATGTTACTGGATTAGTTTTTTATTTTATTTTTAACTTACTATTCTGGTGCAGTTAATATGTTTTATTACTTAAAAGTCAACTTTTATCACATTGTTTTACGTTCGTTTTATTGGATTTCGTCTTTCTGCGATGATTTAATAAAACCTGAGTGGAGAATTAGTGCCATCGACTGTTACTAAAGCCCCTTTTCCCACGAACATATTTTGTTTTTATGATTATTGCCGGGACAAAGACTCTTCAGCAGTCGCGGGTATTTATCGGCTCCAGCTCCGATCGGCAGTGATGTAATTCCCGCCTCTTTTTCCTGGCTGGAAAACATCGTTCCAAATTAGTCGGCACAGAGTTTAAAAGAGAGACTGAGTAAGTAACGGATATAAAAAAAAGAGGTAACCACCGCCTCCATGCAACTTTCTACTGTTCACTAACCCTGTTTTCGGGTGCTTTTGTGATGTCATATGCGACACACCGGAAAAATAAACCGAAAGGTGAACTTGTCTACTGCAACGGGAAAGCAGGCTATCGCCTATTTTAGGGCCGCATCTTACAATTATTTTCATTGTCGAATAATGTGTGGATTATTTTCTGATCAGTTGTTCGGTCTCTAAAATGTCAGAAAATGGTGTTTCCCCAAAAACCTCAAGACGACGTCCTCAAACGTCTAGTTTTGTCCACTACTCAAAGATATTCAGAGAGAAGAAACTAGAACAATATTCACATTTAACAAGCTGGAATAAGACGATTTATCAAAAATAGTTGGCAATTAATTTGATAGTTGACAACTAACGATTGATCGATGAATCTTTGCAGCTCTAGTTTATTTTAGTGGGTTTACCTTCGTTTTAAAAAACATTGCCTTTACACACTAATTTGGGTGGAAAAAGGGTATAATACTGGCATCACGGTAGGGGATGGAAACTTTCCTTTTGTCGCTTTCGGTAAAAAATTTGAGCAAAATTTGTATGGAAAACTGGCTCATGCTAACCAACACCTGTATCTGCAACACATGCTGATGTGACTGGAGCCCTTATATATATATATATATATATATATATATATATATATATATATATATATATATATATATATATATATATATACACACATATATATATATATATATATATATATATATATATATATATATATGTATATGTATGTATGTGTGTGTGTGTGTGTGTGTGTTTAGTGGATATGTTTAGTGTCTAAATTCTCTCAGAAGTGTTTATTACTTTGAAAGAAACCCTGATTTAAAACCGGAGCACCGCCACTATCACTCACAACATGCTAACGGCGCGTTAGCGACGGAGATTCTTCCTCTTTTGAGACAGTAGATCGTGGCTTTGCTGCTCACAATGTGGCTTTTTTTCCCCCAAATAAAATTACAACTTCTCGTCTGACTTTTCACCCGAGCAAAGTCTTCACGGGGCGTTCAATCGGTGTAGTAATTTACATCGCGGTTCACATTTTCATGGACGTACTGTACATGTGAGACAAAACCCAGCAGTTTAACCCAGAAGAATGCATCTCGATATACACAGCTAGTAGTCCTAAACGTAGTCCTTTATGTAAAGTACACTTATAGCTTCAGGCTATATCTGCTGCTGGGCTCGAGTTACATAACGAACGGCCATAAAACTCTTTATTATTCAGACTGAAAGGCTCCGTAAAGACTTTGCTTGAATCGTTATTTAAAGCTGTGATATCCTAACAGCCACTGGAAAAGACATTCAGCTCTGTTCGCCATGTGTCACCTTTTCCTCGCTGCTTTACAGCCTCCTAAACAAACACTGCTCTATGCTGTGACGTTATGTAAGATATATATTTCATTTGACGTCTGAAAGTCTTTTCCTGAAGCCCGGATTCTTATTTGCAAGCTAAAAATGTCTTTTCTGTTGACATTCATTCATAAAAGTAATATTTAAAACGGCTTTCCCTAAAATATAGTTTTTAAAATTGGCCCTGAATGATCAGAAGTACAGAACTAGCATATTGTTATTTTAGCGTTTTGATCTTGTTTTTGCATTTATGACTGTTAACGTTCAATGTTAATTTAATTTCCTGATATCAGGTTTATCTAATTAAATGCTCGTTCATGTCATACTGTAGCCACGGTTTCAAATAGGAAAGACTTCGGTTAATAACATTCCCATTTTTTGTTTTTATATCAGAGCCCTTTGATTTTAACATGATTTATAACGTGTCCATAAAACTGCCTTTACTCTACCTTCTCTACCTTCTTCACAGCTCCTTCAGCCATTTTGCATCCCTAATTATCAGATTTGGTTAATAAAATAGGGAACAAAATGGCGCTACTAAACCCAAACACTTTTTTTTCCGACTCCCTTCTCTTCTGCTAACCTTCAGAAAACTATGAAAAAAACAAACACTTAAAAACTCTCAATCTGTGCTTCATAAGGCTGGGCAGTGGAGAGCTAACAGGCTATGGCTAAAAAGAGGCTAAGGCTAGCCACCAGACTGCCAAGAAAAGGCAAATCGTGAGCCAGCTATAGCTAGCTGACGGATTCAAAGTTTTCTAGGCTAACTGCTAGCCGGTTAAAAATCAAATATGTAGCAAAGTGACACCCAAACACAAACAAAATAGCTGTCTAACAACTAACCAGTGGTTATTAGCCAGTTAGCAGTTAGCCAGTCGACAGGCACAAACCTAGTATGATAACACAGGCTAGCTACACACTGTACAAAAACAGCTACCTAAGAACGTTAGCCAGCTAACGGGTAGATGGTTCAGTTAGGGTGATTAGTTGTGTCATTTAAGTCAAAAGTGATGACAAATGCCTACCAATGTTCCCCAAACTGAAACAAAAATTATGTCATATTGATATGAGACAAGGATTAGCAAGCTAATCGTTGCGTTTTTTGCAGCTGTTACCTCAGTATCACGGGGATATTTCGGACGTATTTGTCGGTAAACCACATTAATATATCGCACTACAATGGTTTGCAGATATAACCTTGTAAGACTTAGGTCCTAAAAAGTAGTTTTTGGTGTTGATTGATTAATTAATCAGCTCAGCTAAATAGATTCTGTGGTAAAAACATAAAAAAAGCCTTGTTCCCTCCGTCAGCACCATGTTTTTCAGTGTGTTTGAGTGTTTGGAGCTACGGAGTGATGTGTTCCGATTGTCTGAGCAGCCCCACAATCATTATAAACATGTGGGTCACTTCCTGTCTTACTGTAAGTGGGCAAACCTGCAAAAATCAGCAAGGGGTCAAATACTTATTTCCCCACTGTACACACTGTACAAAAACAGCTACCTAAGAACGTTAGCCAGCTAACGGGTAGATGGTTCAGTTAGGGTGATTAGTTGTGTCATTTAAGTCAAAAGTGATGACAGTGTGTCTTTATCTGAGTAAGACTTAGGTCCTAAAAAGTTTTGGTGTTGAATTAATTAATCAGTCTAAATAGCACCTGTGGTAAAAGGATTAAAAGCCTTGTTCCCTCCGTCAGCACCATGTTTTTCAGTGTGTTTGAGTGTTTGGAGCTACGGAGTGATGTGTTCCGATTGTCTGAGCATTTCATTAAAACATTAATATGCTCACAGTGTGTACAATGGTATGCAGATATAAGTCGTATCAATAAAGTTTCCTTCAGCTTGGCTTACATCCCCCCGGCCGGGCCGCGCTGAACATTTTTAAAAAACCCACAACGCGGGATATAGTCTCCACGGTCCTGAACGCACTCCCAACAACGCTGTGAAAAAAAAACAACAACTAACGCTCCTCTAAAAAAACAAAACTGGACAAAACCAGATTTATTTCAAGTTCCAGCCGGTTTCGTTCACGAGCCCGGCTTCCAACGGCGAGCGTTGAGGGTGTGCGTTCGCTCTCAGCTGACCAGTTTGGGCAGCACCGTCCTAGGCTGGATGTTCCCGTTGGCGTCGGTGATCGCCGCCAAGTTAGTCCTGGTTTTGGAGGAGGACGTGGTGGTGGTGGCGGAGGCCGGGGCCAGTTTGGAGATGGAGGTGATGGCGCCGTCGTTTGTGGTGGTGGCGGCGCCCCGTTTGGAGGAAGAGGAGGAGGTCTTTTCCGCCGCGGTGGTTCCCGTCGGCGGCTTGGGGAGCCGCCTCCTGAGCCACGGGTGCCTCAGCGCCTGGCTGGGCGTCATCCTGAGCGCCGGGTCCCACTCCAGACACTGTTTGAGGAAGTCCAGGAACAGCGGGTCATCGCAGCCCTTCAGTGCCACGCTCCAGTCCTTGCTGGCGGGCGGGCCGCGCACCTTCCCGCGCCGCGAGCGCCCGCCGTTGAGCGTGGTGGTGCCGTCGGGCAGCGCGGTGACCGTGCAGTACCGCGGGTAGCCTTTGGACGACACAAAGTTCTTGGCTCTCTTGGAGGCGTCAAGCAGCTTCTGGCTCGGCATGCCCAGGAGTTCGATGATGCAGGCCAGCTGGTCGGCTTCGTCTTCGCCCGGCAACAGCGGGTAACCGGTCAGGAGTTCGGCCAGGATGCAGCCCAGAGACCACATGTCGATAGGCATCCCGTACCTGGAGCCTGCAGGGCAAAGATGGACCGGGTCAAAATCTGGATTCATCAAAATAATCTGCTAATAAATATGTTACATTCCCACCGATCACTTTCCAATCAATTTTCAGACTGATGGATTGATTTACTACCTTCCAGGCAGCCGCTGGTTTCAATATATTTCTATAAAATGTAACTTGCAGAGAAGAGAAGATAAATAATCAATAATATACAACATTTAGTCTTAATGTCTTACTTAAATTTTCTGTCAATTACCGTGACTGCATTTCTCCGTGATTTGAGAGTTGGCTGCTGTTAAGTTTTAACTCCTTAAATAAATAAATAAGCTTATTCTCTTCCTTTATGGCGCCAAAAAGGTGGCGACAAAAAGGCAGCAAAAATGCGACAACAGGCAGTGAAAAAGACGACAAAAAGGCAGCCAAAACGTGACAAAAAGGCAGGGGAAAAGGTGACAAAAATGCAACAAAAGGCAGTGAAAAAGGCCACAAAAATGCAACAAGAGGCAGTGAAAAAGACAACAAAAAGGCAGTGAAAAATGCGACAAAAAGGCCACAAAAATGCAACAAAAGGCAGTGAAAAAGGCAGTGAAAAAGACAACAAAAAGGCAGCGAAAAAGGCGACAAAAAAGGCAGCGAAAAAGGCGACAAAAAAGGCATTGAAAAAAGCGAGAAAAGGCAGTGAAAAAAAATGACAAAAAGGCAGCAAGAAAAGGCAACAAAAAGGTAGCAAAAAAGGCGACAAAAGCCAGCGAGAAAAGGCGACAAAAAGGCAGCGAAAAAGGCATCAAAAAGGCAGCGAAAAAGGCGACAAAAATGATGCAAAAAAACCCACCTGTGAATAATTTGCATCAGAATCACTCCACATAAAACGCTACATTATACACGTGATCCAGCAGACTTCACGGAGAACAATGAGGGCAAAACAGCATCACTGATCTGTTTTAACTGAATTGACTTTGGTCCAGCTCGGCTAAAATCACACTGAATCCGTCGGCATGTTAGCGCGCGGTTCACTACGGATCCTGCTGTTACAGACGTGAACTAACCACAGACGGCTGCCTCGTTCATGGACACACACGGCAGTGTTTTGCTGCAGAATTAATATAGGGGAGAGACAATGGATATTTGGCGTTATTTTAACGTATAAAAATATTTTTCTCGTTATTCCTTTGTTTAATTCCAAAAGCATAAAAACAAAAAGCTTACGGAAATTATGTGCTGGACTTGCTCTGCTAATAGACTTTTAATAAACTAATTTTGTACAGAAATGAATGGAAGCCAAGGGACGTCTGGAATGGTAGAAGATAATGAGTTTGCAAAAATTAGCTGTAATGTAGTGTTAATTTTGTCACCTATTTTTAATTTAGTCTTAGTCTTGTGCCAAAAAATTTTGTTAGTCAAGTTTTAGTCGACTAAAAGTCTCGTCATTTTAGTCTAGTTTTAGTCAAAAGAGAACTCAAGGTATCTTAGTCAAGTTTTAGTCGACTAAAAGTCTCGCCATTTTAGTCAAGTTTTAGTCAAAACATTTTAGTCTTTTTTTTAAATAAATTATTTCTGATAACCATTTCAGTCAAATAGTTATAAAAATAAATAAATGCTATAAAGTTATATAAATATTGAGCCTCTTATTTCACCAGTAAAAGACAAAAACAACCACTGCATGGGGAAAGGATATTTTACAATAAAATAAATGCAGCACGAAACTGGCGAGGCGTATTTCAAGTGAACGCAACATGTGTTGCTTTTCAGACAGACAACGGCAGCTGCAGACTGTCCTACGTCTCGTGTTGGAAATAGAGACACACCTTTACACCGTTTAGCTGTCAGCATTTTAACTGTGTTAAATCCAACTGCTAGCTAACGGTATGCTAACGTTACCTGCTGCCAAGTGTAGTGTTAACTAGCTAACGGTAGGCTAACGTTACCTGCTGCCAAGTGTAGTGTTAACTAGCTAATGGTAGGCTAACGTTACCTGCTGCCAAGTGTAGTGTTAACTAGCTAACGGTAGGCTAACGTTACCTGCTGCCAAGTGTAGTGTTAACTAGCTAACGGTATGCTAACGTTACCTGCTGCCAAGTGTAGTGTTAACTAGCGCCCAGTGCAGCGATGTTTCGGTTGACTCTTAACGTGCGTTTAGGAGCATCAGAGAGAAGCGCAGGCTATTCGGTCCGGTAGATAACGATCGTTAGGGCCCCTGTCGGTGCTGTAGCACCGGGGCTCAGTAACGGCGGAATATTCTCTCTCATGATGAAAAAGTAGAGACGATTGTAGACAAAAATGAAGAGAGATTTTATCTTAGTTTTTATTTTATGCAAAACATTTTAGTCTCGTCTTTTTTCGTCAACAATAATGCACGTTAATTTAGTCTTAGCGTTTTTGGACATTGGCGCAGTCTCGTCATCGTCTTAGTCATGGAAAAAAAGGTCGTTGACGAACATATTTAGTCTTGTCTCGTCTGACGAAATTAACACCACTGTAATGTTAAGTCTGTGTAACAAAACTTTTGACCAAAACCTCAAGACGCGTAAAAGTCTCAGCAAATTGGATTTTCATGGCTGAGATGAACTGAAACTTGTGGCCAAAAGTAAAGTGAAAAGCTGAAAGAGCAGCTCATTAACGTGTTAACTTAGTGTCGCCCAGAGGCTGCTTTCAGTTAATTTCTTCTTACCCAGAATGACCTCTGGCGCTCGGTAGAACCTGGACTGGATGTAGGTGTACACTCTCTGATGTTCGTAACAGCTAGAACCAAAATCTATGACCTGGAGACGGAAAGAAAGCATATTTTATAGATGGGTTAACGAGCCTTTAGTGGCGCGGACACACACAGAGAAACCTCGATGGCTTTAAAAGATTACCTTGATGCCGCTGCGTCCCTGCTGCTTGAGTAAAATGTTCTCGGGCTTGAGGTCGCAGTGGATGATGCGGTTCTTGTGCAGCGAGTCCAGACACTGCAGGATGGAGTGGGCGAACTTCCTGACCAGCGGGAGGCTGAAGCCCTGGAACTTGTTCTTCTTGATGAGCTCGTACAGGTTCATGCTGAGCAGCTCGAAGGTCATGCAGATGTGGTTTCGGAAGGTGAAGTTCTCCAGCATGTGGATGACGTTCATGCTCGAGTCCTTGTCCTGCTTCCTCAGGTGCTCCAGGATGCGGATCTCCTCCGCTGCCTGCCGGTGGAAGCGCTTCTCATTGCGGACCATCTTCAGAGCCACGTGGGTCTGCGACCGGTGGTCGAAGGCCTTCACCACCTGCAGGGGGACCAGAAACACTTTCATTCATCTTTAAAAGGGTAACTTCGCTATTTTTCAACCTATTTTCCCCATGTTTTTGTCATCCAAGTGACTGATGGGAACAACGATCTTTGAAATTCGTCTAGTATTAAGCGAGACGGCTGCAGTTGGCAGCGGCAAAACAAGATACAATGTAACGTTAATGGGCAATTGCGCACCTTTAATTTCCGTCCACTAAAACTGCTGTTTTTGCCACTGACAAGCTCAGATTATTCTTTTTTAATATTTTCATTTGATATTTTAGGCCTTTATTTTATAGGACAGCTTGGACATTAAAGTGGAGAGAGTAACATGCACCAAAGGGCCGCAGGTTGGAATTGAGCCTGCTGCCGCTGCGGTGAGGACTGAGCCTCTGTGCATGAGGCGCACGTTCTACCAGGTGAGCTGACCAGGCGCCCCTAAGATTATTATTCTAAGTGTCTGACAACATTATGGAAAGGATCCCTACAGAGTAAGATCCTTGTTGTTTAACATGAAATAGCCAGATTACCAGACTTCATGTAAATAATCAGTTATTTTATCATCGTAAAACATACTTCATTCAAAGTCAACTGAAGCAACCTAAAACTAACAAAAGCCGTCTTGGTTCGTCTATCCACTGTTCAAACAATCACCACTCTGGTTTGGTTGAAATAACCCTTAATTCACCCATTTACATGTAGAGATATGTTGACTCTATACACGCTAAAAGTCCTGATTATTTACATGGAGTCTGGTGGAAATATGCTGGCTCTATACACGCTAAAAGTCCTGATTATTTACATGGAGTCTGGTGGAAATATGCTGGCTCTATACACGCTAAAAGTCCTGATTATTTACATGGAGTCTGGTGGAGTTTGGCAGTAGCAATTTCAGGGCTGTTTCTGGTTAAACAAAAATTATCTTACTCTTTAACTAAAAGGTTTATCTCCGTAGGGATCCTTTCCAAAACACTTAGAATAATAATCTGATCCTGTCAGCTGCAAAAACAGCACTTTTAGTGAACGCTAACTGATGGTGACCATTAGATTCGTGGCTGCCGGTTACAGCGTTCTCGATCAATACAACCATCACCAGTAGTACTGTTAGCAGTCGTACCTGTCCAAAGCTTCCCTTGCCGATGACCTTCAGGACTTCGTAGCGGTAGGAGATGTGGTCGTGTGGAACATGGATGTAGGATCCCTGATCATCGTCGTAGCCGCCGTTGTTGGCTCCACCGAGGACCCCCGACCTCTTCTTAGCATTCGGACCAACAAAATACACTAAGGAGGAAGAAGTGACCAAGTGTAGTGTGAACATTTGACATTCTCGGTGATCAATATTATTAATAAGATTATTAGTTTATCTGTAGACGGACAGTTTAAAACATAGACCACCACTTCCACTTCCTTACAAAAGTCTTGCAGTTTGGGAACCAATGCACCAAAGTCATGCTAGGGCTGCTCGATTATGGAAAAATATATAATCAAGATTATTTTGGTCAATATTGAAATCACGATCATTTAAAACAATTACTCGTTGACTTCTGGAAATATGTAATTATTGAACTTAAAAAACAGTGGAAAAAGTTAAATAAATCAACAGTAAAAGAACTGTGAAATTTGCCTCAATACTTGTCCTATTTAAACTTTATTTTTTCATTCAGAACACAAGAAAGTTTACTTGCAAAACGTAATGAGCTAAATAATTGTTTTTCTCGATTATTCTGTTTTTGTGATCATTGTGAGACATACTCATAATCACGATAACATTTTGATTAATTTCACAGCCCTAAGCCCAAAAAACCTTCATCAGTACAGTAAGGATACACCTTACACTCACAACTGCATACTTACATGCAGAATAATAACGCGCGATAACAGAAGGCTTGTGTCATGTGGATGCGCCGACAGTGTTGTTGTCATTACTCAGAATTCCTCATGGGGGCAATAGAAACTATGCACTTTAGCTTTAACAAGCCAAAAAAAGAATCATTACATTTCAAAAAAACCTTTTTTTTCTGTGGGTGACTAATTCGTTTTCACAAAACTATGAAATCCTGGTATTAAGTACACGTTAGAGAACCACAGTTACAGAACCAGCACTGCATCATCTCTCTGCAGCCTCAGTCATCAGCCGGATGGATGGAAGGACAAATACAAATGCAGCAAAGCAATCAGAAATCTAGCCTACTTCCATGAGACGATTGTGATTGGTTTAAAAGGCCCAGTGTGTAACGCGTTTAGTTTATTATCAAAATTTGGGTTGCCCGTTCACAAACTTGTCCTTTTTCATGAATATTGACCACCACCATCAATTCCAAGTATTCCTATTGGCTTGAATTTTGCATTTGCATTCACATGAACTGGGGTAGATGCTCCATATTCATGCTCCATCTTGAAATACGTTAGCCAGTAAGGGACATACAGGACATACTGCTCCGCGTTTTCGCTGTCACATGACAAACTCACAGGTGCTGCTAATTAGGGCTGTGCTCGATTAAAGAAATTCTCAGTCGACTAACACTCATTCAATTGTATCGACTAATCGGTTAGTTGATTTAATCGACAGATCTGTAAATCTGAGTTTCTCTGCAAAGAGTCACGCAAAAGCACCACTTTAATTCTTGTGTTTACCAGAGATGTGCTCCTACGTTTCTTGGAAATAAGTCATTCAGCATAAAAAAAAGCATCAAACATGACTAATGGACTAAAGAAATCTAAGTTGACTAAGACCAAAACGACCAATTAGTTGACTAACAGGGAGCAGCCCTATTGCTAATGCTGCTAACGGGTATCGTAGCTTTCTGGCCCTTTTTGAAGAGTGAAGGCTACCAAAGCTGTAATACATACTTTGAACTGCGAGGCGCGAGAGAGTTGATTGCGATATATGATCTCAACGCTAGATGGGAGAAATTCTCACACATTGGACCATTATAGAAATGCAACAAAGGTTTTTTTCTCCTATCCCAGAACGGTTGGTGGTTAAGCCCAACTCACCTTCAGGGTAGCTGAACACCTCGTGATGCTCGAGCGACGACATTTTGGACATGAACTGCTCCATGGCCTGCTCCGGGGTCAAGGGTGTGGGCTTTGGCTTGCTGTCCGTCGACTTGTTGGAGGCGGCGCTGCCCTGCCGGCAGTGGTGGGGGGGCTCCGAGGCCGTGGTCTGGCGGTCTGGCAACGGCAGGCCCGGCCGGGTGGAGCTGAGAGGAGCCAGGCCATTGGGCTGGGAGGTCAGCACGGGACGCTTGTTGGTGTTGTCCTCGTACAGCTGGGTGACGTGGACCTGCGACTGAGACGACAGCCGGACGGCGTCCGACATGGCGATTTTAGAGCCTCCCTGAGGGGGAAACGCAGAGAGACGTCAGATCAGCCGAGATGTAGAACTGCAACTATTGATGTGAACGATTACTTCAGAACGGTTAAAGGAACACGCCGACTTATTGGGAATTTAGCTTATTCACCGTAAACAAACCGGGAACTATATTCTCAGGCGGAAGAATACAGTACTTGGGCGGAGTGATATGCTTTGCAGCAAGCCTGTCTGAGAATATAGTTCCCGGTTTGTTTACTGGTTAGAAGACGGCTGTGTCTCATGTTACGTTGTTTTTTGTACACGCTTTGACTCTACAAATCACAACATGTAAATAGCAACATGTTGGTGTTATTTTGTCACAATTCAGAGCAGTAGGCTAGTTGGAACCAGTTACCTGCAGGATCTGTGCTAGGCTAAGCTAATGCTGGAGCCATCAGGCAGCGTTACAGCACGCACTGAGATGAGAAGGGTATGTATGGACTTGTCTTACTCTGGGGGTTACGGTGAATAAGCTAAATTCCCATTAAGTCGGCGTGTTCCTTTAAGATAAGAAACACTATATTGTCTGTCACGAGTGACAGAAATTTGTCTTTGAAAGGGCAGGCTTAAATAACATAAAATACATATTAGAACGTAATGCGATATATAGCAATATGGCATCATGACTTTGCGTAAACATACATGCCACTTTCCTAAAGCCAAGTGGTGTGTTATCTGTACGCATTTTGAGCTTTCCACGTGTATGTCTACGCTGTATACAGCGGATGTAAACATACCCACGAAACTTACACACGTAACATACGCATTATTTTCTTATCGCGAGAACGTGCCGTACTATCGCGAGAACGTGCCGTAATAACGCGAGAACAACATTGGGTTTAGGAAAAAAAAACATTGGGAAAGGCTTTAGTAACAAAAAAACGACAAAAACATGACGGCGACCAACGTCACACGCTTACGAAAAAGAACATCGGGGAAGGCTTAAAAAAAAAAAGCCTTCCCCAATGATTTACCAAAAAAAAAGTTTGACGAACGCCACACGTGGGACTCGATCCCGGCTCTCCTGGGTGAAAGTCCTGCATTTTACGCCTCCGCAGACTTATGTCCTTTCATAGTACTCGCTGCGTTGAAAATTCACGGGTAATGTAGGACAATGGCGGCCGAACGGCGTTGATAAACACGTTAAAAAGTGATTATGCGTCTTAATAACACACAAAAACGGCTTACGAATTGGCGTGTCATACATAGGCTACTTTATGAGACCGGTCTGCTTATATGTACAGTGTAATAACATATACATTGACTGCTACGAACGTGCAAAATGTAAAAAACAGTGCAACAAGAAGCCTGAGTGACGCTGTTTGATGTTGTCTATGTATGGCTGTTCAGTGTGGTGATGGCAGTAGGGATGAAGGGTTTTTTGGATTCATTTTTCCTTGCAAATGGGACTCTGTAGCAAGGCAGCTTTATTTGTATAGCACATTTCAGCAACAGGGCAATTCAAAGTGCTTTACATAAAAACAATTAAAAAAATTTTAAACAGATAAAATACGAGAATAAAAGTTACAGTGCAGTATAAGAAATTAAACATTAAACAGCAGTTAAAACAGTTAAACATATAAAAGCTGATAAAAAAGGAATTTCTCTTTATATGCTAATATAGAGTGTCATACAGTTTCAACAATGTAACTTCAGTATAACAAATGAAGAGTTATTTAAAGAAATGCAACATTAAAAAGATAGGGCTTTAGCTTTGATTTAAAAGAACAGAGTTGCAGCATCAACCTGATTGTAGTAACTGATAGGATTTTATTTTGGCGGGGGGGGGGGTCGAGATCCTGTGTGATTACAGTGGCCTTCCTGAGTACTGACCGGTTGTCAAGTTCTGTGAGGGGCGTTTGGGGGGAGCCAATTATCTTGTTGGTCTGATATATCATTTGTGCAAGTTTTGTGTTTGATGGTGAGGGCATTGTACCCGGCTGAGATATTGAAAGGGAAGTATGGATTCAAAATACATTTCTGATCTGCTGCTACATTATAAGGCATCCAGACCTTTTCAGGTCGTCTGGGACAAATCTGCTTTCTGTCTCCAGAGTCTGAACTAAACATGGAGAAGACGCAGCATTCAGTTTTATGCACCAAATATCTTTTGTGGATGATGTTGAAAAGAAAACATGAGCCAACATAGGAGACTCTCCCCCAAGATATCAGGCTAAACATTTAATAAACATTTTGGATTATTACTGTCCACAAATTGAAAATGTATTCCCTCGAATGAAAAACTCACACCGTCTGATTACTAATAACAGAGAGAAAGCTGTCCCCCCTTTCTTTCTCTCTCTCTCTCTCATTCTGTCTCTTTGTCTCTCGCTCAGTGAGTCACTCCCTGTTGCTGTGGTGACCAGCACACCTGGGTCCTTTCAGACAACAGAGGTGCATTTGCACACACACACACACACACACACACACACACACACACACACACACACACACACACACACACACACACACACACACACACACACACACACACACACACACACACACACACATCCACACACACACACACAGGTATCAATATAAAGACCAGGAGATACTGTTTGTGTGTAACATTTGTGTGTGTGTTGTGTGTGTGTGTGTGTGTGCCAATGTGTGGGATTAAGGTATCAATATGTACAGTCAGTGGTTCAGACAAGTGAGTCAGGATTGGTGGATGTCATTTCGAAACAACACAAACAGCCACTTTCCTACTTTGGCTGATCCTGCGACTTATACACGGGTTTCCTGTTTACAAACATTACAGGGTGCGTGCACATACCAGGGGCAGAAAGACAGATTGGTGAGCTGGTCCGATAATGCAAAAACGCATTTTTGCATTATCGGCATTTTTGTCTCAGTGCACATTGTCTTAGTCCCTTCATTTCGTCATGGCATTTATATAACACATACTCTATGGTCTTACAAAGCTAATGTTTTTGACCAATTACGATTTAATCATTTGTTGTGAGCTGGAGAGCTCTCGTTATGAGAAGCTAGCTATAGCTCTGTTTGCCATTCATTCCAATGGGGAAACATCGCTGCTAGACATGCATTCCGGTGGCGTATTCCTTTAAGCTTTCCGTATTGTTTGTATATAACTACTGACTCAATAAAACATAATTTTAGTTGGATCGGTTTGTCGGTCTTTAATTTTGCAGTGTTACTGTGATATATATGTATGGCTATAATTATCATTTTAGGCTAATGTAGTAGCCCGTGTTAGCAGCAGGGTTACTCCTGAGTGTACCCTTATTGTTTGTTTATGCCTTAAAATAATGGCCAGGATTTCTGGGAAAATGTACAATATGTTAGTTTCAAAACATCACTGCAGGTTGATTGTTTTTTGCAGCAGAGGTTGATTGTGGGCAAGAGGGCCATAACACTGTCTTGGTTAGCTCGCCGAAGCTCTACTGCCACTGTCTCGGCAACGTTAGCTAATATAGGCTAACTATAGCCAGTTAGCTTTGTAGGTAACGTAACAAAAACCCACCCATCTCAGAGGAGCGAAGCTTAATATTTCATTCAATAAAGTTATGTACAAAATGAGCACTAACGCCACAGGTCTTATGTTGGCAACGTGGACGCAGATATAGTAAACTGCGAAGGCAGTCATAATATTTAACTAGTAGGCTAGGCTAACGCTGTTGCGCTAACGTTAGTAAAACATCGGCGTAGCTTTAGCTAGCTGTCTAAACTTGTCTCGAGTCCGGACCTTTAATTGTCTATGGTCCGGACTCGAGTACCACAGCCCTGACAGGTAGATATCACTGAGCTGAACAACAACAAGCTGCAACTTTTCTGATTGATACAATGGGAGCCTGACTCTTGCATATGACCCCAATCTGCCCCTCTTATGGCTTGAAGCCATAACCTCCGCCCGGTTTTTGGCAAAAGCATGCTTCCCCTAGGTATGTTAAACATCAGGCACCCATCACTGGCTCTGTTTGTACAATTAACTACGCAACAACTCCTTGGCATTTTGACTTACGCTATGCCTCTACTAGCTAGCTAGCTAGCTACACAAAACACGTCTTCTTTCTGCCCCCCGGTTGCGTGCGCAAGCAGTGATGACGTTGCCGAGAAACCCATGTATTGTCAGGTGTGACTTATATATCAAAATATATATAATTTAACATGTTTTTAAATGTTAAAGGTATAGTGGAGGATTTTCTTTTTCCGGGTGGATCATCAAGACTATTGGTCCTCCTAGTTGTCAATCATTCTGGTGATATGTTTACGTCCCGAGCTTTCAGGTGTATATGTGTGGTGAGCTTGAGCTACGGTTTCAGCCATTCATTGAAGCATTGAAGCTTTTGGGAGAATATTTCACACGCTGGCGTGCACTAAAAGCACAGGTTGGGCTTCCCACTGATGACTCAGTCGTTAAGTTTCTCAATTTGTGAAAAAGTGCAAATCTTCTTTTGGAAAGTAGGCTTGTATGAGCCATGCCGACAGCAACTTGTAAATAGCGCACTCTCGTGCACACGTTTAATAGGCGTTCCCTCTCGGGAGCAGGCAGAGTGTTGCGCATGTGCATTTTTTCCAAAAGTAGGAGAGGGCGGTTCTTTTCTAAAATTCGGGAATATCCTCCACAATACCTTTAATTCATACTGAAAACATTACCGTCTACAGCCACGAGAGGGCGCTCTAGGCTTGTAACAACTATATGCTGCTCCTAAAAGACAACTGACAAAGAAAAGAAAATCCTATTCTGCAGGTAACAAACGTCAGGTAGTAAAATTGGAATAAAAAAAAGTGAAATAAATTTCTAAAAAAATGTGATTTATATATGTTTTTTTCCTCTTCATGACGCATTTTTGTACTGATGCGACTTATACTCCGGAGCGACTTATAGTCCGGAAAATACGGTACTTCACAGCTTCATCGTTGCTTAATATTCACATTCTGTGTGAAAGTACTCGTGACCGAAAAAACGGTTCAAAAAAATACAATGACGTGCAAATTAATCGCACAAAGAAAGAAAACGTCCCCGGTGTGTAAAGGTTTCTAGAACGGAAGTACAAAGAGTTGTTGCTACGGAGATGATACACCGCCTCGTTTCATTGGTGTAAACTGGCAGGTGTCAGAACGCTGCAGACCGGCGCGTTAACAGTTTCAACTCGTCTCTTGTGAATGTCTGGTCTGAACTGGGCTTTAGCGGCACAGTAAATGATCATAAATTAACATACTTCCTGGGCTGTTTATTTTGAAAATGCTACCACTAGGATAAGCCTAATAGTACTAATGCAACCACAACTACTGCTGTTAAAACGACTGATATCTCAGGGTTAAATAGCCACCTCGCTCATCAAGTATGTTTCCATTGCTAAGTGATGAGGCACCTCTGATCGGTCTGGAAGTTAATAAATAAATAAAAGCCTGCACTATAATATCTTACGGGAAACGCAGCTAATGCTAATAGTCACTATGAAGGTAATAGAGTTCCTTCATACCATTAGGTAGGTAGGTGTCTGTGTGTGTGTGTGTGTGTGTGTGTGTGTGTGTGTGTGTGTGTGTGTGTGTGTGTGTGTGTGTGTAAAGGTACTTTATTGTCACATACACATAGCGAAATCCATTCTCTGCATTTAACCCATCCCTCAAGGGAGCAGTGTCTGTCTGTGTGTGTTTGTGTGTGTGTTTGAGCTGGGCAATATATCGATATTATATCGATATCGTGATATAAGACTAGATATCGTCTTAGATTTTGGATATCGTAATATGGCAGTGTTGTCCTTTCCTGTTATTTTTAGATCCATTTTTTTTATCCTTTTTACAAAAGAAACAAACAAACAGAGATCACACCTTGCCTAGTCGCTCTCCTCTAGTTCTTGTGATGCTGAGGTCATTAGGTCTGATACCTGTGCTGCTGTGCTTTCCCATAGGCTGATAGTAGATGATTTGGCTTTGTTAATCCTTGCTGTAGAGAGCTCAAGCATAACCATGTCTAGAAAATACACCAACCACTGTTTTATACAAAGCGAGTGGGAGGGGATCCAGTGCTGAGCTATCATTTTCTTGGTTGCAGTGGAGCCGGCTAGCCAAATTTTCCTCTGTCTCCCAAGCAGGTGTAATTTAGAGTCACCATTAAGCAACAAAACAGTTGTGTCAGTAGGAATTAGACATCTTATCACATCAGATAATATGGATGTTGTTTTATACCAGAACTCATGCACCTGTTCACACTCCCAGATCATGTGCAGGAAAGTTCCAGTTTGTTCAGGTTGACAGAACGTGCAAAAGGGAGTAGGAATGACTTTAGAGACGCATCTCTTCTGAGGAGTCCAATATGTCCTCTGACATATGTTGAAGTGGATATACTGCTGATTTGGGTTCTTGGAGCAGTGTTAAATGTCCCAAACTGTCTCCCCTCAGGGCACAGCTCTCGTTCCCATTTCTTTACTATTGGGAGTTCTATGGATATTTGCATCAGTTTAGCCTAGATCTTGGGCGCTAATCCTCTCACAAGAAAATCAACAAACCATTTAAAGACTGGGTGCGCCTCAAGACTGTTTCCCCATGGCACTCCATAACATTTCAGGGCTGATCTTAAGCACAGATAAAAGTAGAAGAATGTCCTGGGGATCTCAAAACTAGCTCTCAGGTCTTCAGATCTCAACATACCTTTCTCACTGAATAGCTGGTCTAAAGTATACATGCCCCTGTCACTCCACTGCTTACAAGCAAAGGGTTTGTTACCAGACAGTAAGTGTGCATTGTGTCAAAAGCCACTTATTGGTGTAGTGTATTTGCTCCTCCACCGGTTTAAAGTTGGTCAGTGTGTTGGTGACAATAGAGCCATGGGCCCTTTTCCTGGTTTTAAAGGCTGCATTACAGTAAAGTGATGTCATTTTCTGAACTTACCAGACTGTTGTAGCTGTTCTATTATTTGCCTTTTCCCCACTTAGTCATTATATCCACATTAATGATGATTATTTATCAAAATTGTGTAAATATTTTGTGAAAGCACCAAGAGTCAACACTACAATATCGTTGCGGTATCGATATCGAGGTATTTGGTCAAAAATAACGTGATAGTTGATTTTCTCCATATCACCCAGCCCTAATGAGAGAGAGTGTGTGTGTGTGTGTGTGTGTGTGTGTGTGTGTGTGTGTGTGTGTGTGTGTGTGTGTGTGTGTGTGTGTGTGTCCGTCCTTCACACCAGCCTATAAACCAATCAGCTGTTTAAAGCATCCCGGAGCAGAGGGCTATTCTTAGCCGCGTGGCTACAGCTGACTGTTCCAGGGAACTGCTGCTCAGGCTACATCCACACTACTACTACTTTGGGGCAGCAGTAGCTCAGTCCGCAGGGACTTGGCTTGGGAACCGGATGGTTGACGGTTCAAGTCCCTGTGCGGACCAAGTACAGAGTCGAGACTGGTAGCCCACGAGCAAGGCACCAAACCCCCAACTGCTACTACAAAGAATCAGTTTGTCATTTACAATATTTAGTCTGCACTAGAGCTGCCAAATTTAATCAATTAGTTGGCAACTATTTTGATAATCGATAGGGATGTATCGATCAGCTTTTTTGGCCCCCGCGATCCAATTTTTTAAATATTGCATATCTATTGATACCGAGTCCCAGTCCAATACTTCCAAAACTTAGTTTTTGCTTAGATCTAGAGCTGCACACCGGTTTTCTGTTTACGAAAATAAAGTAAACAAAGTTAAAGATGTATTCAGCATTTCTGTAAAACTCTCTCAAATAAAATCAACTTCTACTTATAATGGTATAAAATGTAGTAGTAGAGTAAGGTGATCGGGGTGACTGCAGATCCCCGATCAGTTAAAAAATGCTTACGATCGGATATTTCCAGATCCGATTGGGATATCCCTAATAATGGATATAAGCTTTTTAAATGTGAATATTTTCTAGTTTCTTCACTCCTCTGTGACAGACAGTTGAGGACGTCATCATGGGCTTTGGGGAAACACTGATCCGCATCTTTCACCATTTTCTGACATTTTAGAGACCGAACAACTGATCCGTTCATCCAGAAAACAATCCACAGATCCACTGACAATAAGAACAACCGTTAGTTGCAGCTCTAGTCTGCACTCAGTAAAAAAATAAAAAAGGTATTGAGGTTCAATACCAACTATTATTTACAGCCAAACACACTATCACTATCGACACCTGTTAAATATGATGAACCAGGGGTCATGAACCAAACAACATGAGTACAGTAAATTGACAATAGAGTAAAAAAAAGTGTGCGTTGGTACCGTCAGGGCGTTGTGGTTGCGGAGTCGCGGCAGCGCGACAGGCGACGTTGTCTGAGAGCCACTGTGACCTGGAGAGTAGACCGGCTCGCCCACTTTGCCTGAACATAAAGAAAGAGACAGAGGTTAAGTTTCATCTCTCGGATTGTTTTGTATTCAGATGACAAGATGGATATCAGCTTCACGTCCGTGTGTCTTGTTCAGAGATGAACGCCAGCGCTTATTAAGACACCATCGCAAGTTACGCAAGCCCAAAGAGACGCTCACTTTTTTTTGGAACATGCCTATTGGATTTTGAATCAAGCACTCCACTAAGCATCTTCATTGTTGAAGCGCAACCTATTTTTTTTTAACAAAATCCGTCAGAGTGTTACGATTATCGTGTCAGCGATTCAATTCGATATCTCGATGGGTCAAATACATTTTTCTATCAAAGCCATGTAGGATATTTAATTCAGAGCTTTTCAAGTTTCAAAAAACAAACATTCTGCAGTGCTCTAATACTAAATACTAAATAAAACTATACAGCACTGAGCACATGGCACTTCCTGAATGTGCAAAACACACCAGAATATGTAGACAGAAAGGTTGTTAGGCCTACATTAAATTGTAAACAGAAATAATCGATTATAAGCCGGCCGATTATCGATGCAGCATTGTCCACGATTCGATGCATCGATTATTTGATTAATTTCAACACCTCTAGTGTTAAGCTTGATTTATGGTTGTGTGGAGGCTCCACGCAGAGCTTTAGCAGTAGCCTAGGTAAGTGGCCTGATGTTTATACTTGTGCGTTGGTGTTTGCGTCGATCTCTTTAAGAGATTGCTAGGGCCTGTGTGTGTGTGTGTGTGTGTGTGTGTGTGTGTGTGTGTGTGTGTGTGTGTGTGTGTGTGTGTGTGTGGTAGAGAGAGTGAGAGAGTGACAGTGATTAGCTTCAAAGCGAGTAGTGACTCTCGAGTAATGGTAGGAGCCACATATTGTATGTTGTTTATGGTCTCATTTATGTTGTTTGTTGATTATTAAATTGTGCACTTCTATTGTAGGAGGTGGGCGTGTTCATCGCGGTTTGAGCGGAAGTGATGACATATTTGTTTGCTGCAAAATCAGATTGTCAAGCAGACAAACTGACCGACACATACATAATAATAGATCAATACTTGGGGTCTGTGTATCGATACAGTATTGCCACGGGAGACATCGCGATACTATGCTGTATCGATTTCACAGAAGTCACGCTTTAGTCTAAGTATTTCTTTAGTCGAGGACAGCCCTATATTATTAATCCTTTGTCAAATTATAATTATTTCAGAACTACTTTGGTGTATTTTTCAGCATCTAGACAACACAACGCAACGTGGCATCATGACTTATGGTGCTTCTTTTTGTCTTGTAATTGCGACTAGTAGCTCGAGTGTAACGTCACATCCGTGTCGAAAATCGAATAACCGCGGGGTTGCTGCGTTCTTTTTGTCACACGATATTACAAGTCGGAGAAAAGATGGATTTTTGTAACATTTTTAGTAACATTTAGGATTCTATTCACCCAGTTATTGACATATTACACAAATATATTTCACAGTTTGATACATGAAAATTACGTTTTGATTAACGTTAACGTTAGTCTACTGCTCTGCTTTCTGCTCCAGACTCGGCTTAAAGTCATTGTTGTCATATAGCAACCGAGCGTCTCTAGACAATTTCAGCTGCACAAGCTCCAAAATAACTAATCAGGCGTTATTTAACTCCTAATAAGACTGTAGAGACATGTCTATAGGTAGCAGTATACAGCACTATGTTTAACTCCTAATAAGACTGTAGAGACATGTCTATAGGTAGCAGTATACAGCACTATGTGTACGACTTCTTCATTTGGTTACAACAAAGACAAAAGTGCTTAAAATTGTAGAAAACCACAATGTTTACTACGTGTGATGCACGACGTAGCCATCTTTGAAAGTGAACTCGGGGTCCTCTGAGTTCAGACGACTTGACAAGTCGTTCTTTTTGCAACTTCCGGTTCGTAACTCCGTAAAACGACTCGTAAATCGACTTTGGTGGACAAAAAGAACGCACCATTTGCATAAACATAAAGCCAAATGGCGTGTTATCTGCACGCATTTTGAGCTTTCCACGTGTATGTCTACGCTGTATACAGCAGATGTAAACATACACGCCACGTTATCGCGAGAACGTGCCGTACTATTGCCAGGACGTGCCGTACCACCGCGAGGACGTGCCGTACTATCGCGAGAATGTGCCATACTACCGCGAGAACGTGCCGTACTACCGCGAGAACGTGCCGTACTACCGCGAGAACGTGCCGTACTACCGCGAGAACGTGCCGTACTACCGCGAGAACGTGCCGTACTACCGCGAGAACGTGCCGTACTATCACGAGAACAACAAAACAAGGTTGAGTTTAGGAAAAGAACATTGGGTTGTGCTTAAGTAACACAAAGAAATGACCAAAAACACAGGTAATGTAGGTCAATGGCGGCCGAACGGCGTTGATAAACACGCTAAAAAGCGATTACGTGTCTTGATAAAACGCCAAAACAGCGTACGAATTTGCGTGTCATACATACGCCACGGCACTTCATGAGATCAGTCTGCACAACCCCTCACTTATTAGCTGCTCAAATCTAGTGACACAAAGGCTGGAAGCAGGGGGAAACTGCTAGCTTAGCGCCATTAGAACTACAAAAATCTACCTTCCAACATCTCTAAGTGTGTCTGACTGAATGTAAAAGAAAAAGGAGACACTGTGTGTTTGGCAGCAGTTAACTCTGGAGCTGTTTGCTTAAGTCCTCACAGTGTGGGGGGGAGGTGGGGTTGCCATGTTTGAGCTCTGACTACATGACAAAGTATCAACCTTTCAAAGCACAAGATGTGTGGATGCCTCCCTTCAACATACCAAATATCACATAACATGACCAGCGCTGAAAGAGCTCGTTGCGTAACACACATGTCGGGGACATACTTGTCGAGCTCCCGAAATACTCGAAAGTGGTCCGAATCCCTCCGACAGACTGCCGTGTTTTCACAGCGAGAAACCAATCGGGGACAGATTAGATATGTTTAGAACAGAGAGCGACAGATTGTGCCTTTACTGCCCTCCGTTTAGAAGCGTTGTGCCAGCAGCACGCTGACTGATCCTAAGCACCACCTCTTAAATCCCTAAACTCACCAATCAATCACAGCTAATCATGAACTAGGAGGACAACCTCTAAAGGCACATGTGTCAAACTCAAGGCCCGTGGGCCAAATCTGGCCCCACACAGATTCTGATCTGGCCCGCATATCAATTTAGGTTCAAAAAACATTTTGGCCCACCTACTTTTTGGTCACTTTTTCCGACGTTTTGGTCACTTTTGCCGAAATATTTGTAATTTTTTTTACTTTTTTGTCACCTTTTCCGAAGTTTTTGTCACTTTTTCCAACGTTTTTGCCACTTTTGCCAATATTTGTGATTTTTTTTTATTACTTTTTTGTCACATTTTCCAATTTTTTGTCATTTTTTTGACGTTTTTGGGCGCTTCTTTTCTATGATGGCTGAGGAACTTTCTCCTGACTTCTTTAGGACTTTATGTCGACCAAACTGTGAGTGAGAAGACAATATGACACAAAGCCTATCAATAAACTAAACATGACCTGGCCCTTGGTGTGATTCTAATTTTCCAGTGTGGCCCTCTGGGAAGTTGAGTTTGACACCCCTGCTCTAAGGCTTCAGCTGACACTTTTCCACAACACGATATATCCAGCGGCTAGAATCTAGTTAACCCTTGTGTTGTTTTCCCATCAACCATGCAACTTTTAGTTTTTCTGGGTCAAAATTTTAAGTTTTGGTCCCGATGGTTTTGACACTTTTTTCGACATTATTTATTATTATTTCATTATACTTTTTCCGAGGTTTTTGTCTGTACTTTTTTAAAGGACATTTTTGTGGTTTTTGAGACTTTCTGACATTTCTGTAACTTTTTTCAATGTTCATATATATATATATATATATATATATATATATATATATATACATACTCGTAAATAACTACAAATAACTAATGTTAGGGAAATCTGTTAATGTTTTGTTACGCGTTCCTGGATTTTTTCTTTTTAAAATATATATTGGCCAAAATATCGGATTTTTAAATCACCAAATATTTGTATCGATATCGGCCAACCAAGTGATATCGTTATCGCGATATTCAACAACATTACTGCACATTGCATATTTTTTCATATCATTTTTCATCATGTCATTTTACCTGGCAGAACACGGGAGTTGCTGCTCTATCGCTGCCTCCATTGGTTAGTTAGTTAGTTTCTAACTAAGATTATTTTTGGGGCATTTTAGGCCTTCTTTTTTTTATAGGACAGCTTAGATTTGAAAGGGGAGAGAGATGGGGAAATGACATGCAGCAAAGGAGGAGGAGTAAACCTCCATATATAGGCGCCCGCCATACCAGGTGAGCTACCCAGGCACCCTTAGTTTCTAACCCTTACAAAAAAGTTGCACAATAAAACAGTCTCCATTAATATCTTTCTAAAGGCTAGAAATGTATGGCCTAGCTGTTGTACTGGACTGCGTTAGTTTTACAGGCGTACGCTATTAACTGGCCACTATGGCTGCACGTTATGAGGAAAATGTACAATAACGTTGTTGAATATATCGCGATGACGATATTACTTGCGATAAATAAACAGATATTAAGGTGTACTCAGTTCTGCTGCTTTCAATATTCTGCCAAAATACAACAAACTGTTTGTTGAATTTAACGAAATGAAATCACTTCCAACATTGTTTTATTGAAAAAAATGGAACAAACAAAGAACATAAAAGGCAGCACTAAAAAAGAATGAGAGATACATTTTAAAGGGCAGTTTTCCACTGATATTTTGATTGTCTTTCGCGATAGGTTTATTGTGCAAGTTGATTAGGCGTTAAAAACAACAATAACGATATATTGTGCCGCCCTACTGGTCATTAGACTGAATGAACTGAATGGACTTTAAACACCCTTGGACCGGACTGACCCAGGCAAAAGTGTTCCAATCTAGGCTAGAGCCTGCCGGTCCTGCATGTCGACTCAGTCTAAGGAGGATGAAGGTTTTAATATAGCCTGATAATCCTCTCTCTCTCTCGAAACGTGACAAGCGCAACAACACAGCGGGGTTAAAGGTCAGAAGTAATGGAGGGCGAGCGGACCACTATCTAAATAGTCAGTGATAATAAGTCTTGTACTTTGACTTTTCCCTTCCACCTCTCTTACGGGCTTCTACTTCAGCCAGAGGCTTCAATCACATCCAAACTGTAACAAACAGGACTTCTTCTCTCTCTCTGAAGTAATCAGGAAGACACACACACACAATTACACACCTTTCATCTCCGTGCGTGCTGTAAGGCTGTCTGACGGCTCCAGTAGCATCAGGCCAGCACAGAACCTGCAGGTGAATGGTTCCAGTAATCCTACTGCTCCCAATAAGTGACAAAATAACACCAACATGTTCCGAGTCACAGATTTTACAAAAAACTACGTAACATGAGACACAGCCATCTTCTAACAGTAAACAAACCGGGAACTATATTCTCAGACAGGCTTGCTGCGAGCATATCACTCCGCCCAAGTACTATATTCTTCCACCTGAGAATATAGTTCCTGGTTTGTTTACGGTTAGAAGACGGCTGTGTCTCATGTTACCTTGTTTTTTGTACACGCTGTGACTCTACAAATCACAACATGTAAATAGCAACATGTTGGCGTTATTTTGTCACAATTCGGAGCAGTAGGCTAGTTGGAACCAGTTACCTGCAGGATCTGTGCTAGGCTAAGCTAATGCTGGAGCCATCAGACAGCGTTACAGCACGCACGGAGATGAGAAGGGTATGTATCGACTTGTCTTACTCTGGGGGTTATGGTGAATAAGCTAAAGTCCCAGTAAGTCGGCGTGTTCCTTTAAATATGCTCAAGTTCCCAAAATGCTATAAAGTAAAATAAAAAGAAAATACATAGTTCCCAGTTCTTATCCCGTGTCTCCACATTATCTGTTTTGTGATCTCTTAATATATGTCGAATATATGTGATATCTGCTACAACTAACACCTATTTTCATTATCTGTTAAGCTGATGATGATTATGATCATATGATTTAATTTAACAAAAAAGTAAAAAAATAAAAAATAAAAGAAATCACAACTTTGCAGAGACAAAGTGGCGTCTTTAAATGTCCTGTTTTGTCTGACCAAAAAGTCAAAAACGGAACGTTATTTAGTTAGTATTATACATGACAAAGAGAAGCAGAAAATCCTCACATTAGGGAAACATTTTTTCACTATTTCTCCTTAATATTGGGTGATTATTTTCCTAATCGTTTCAGCTCTACTCCAAAGAACACTTCTGAAAACTAAAATTTTAAATGCACAACATTTCGAGCACAAATCGGCTCAACTTCAGGTACATATTTAACATATATCTCATAATACTTTGGAGTATTTCAACAGTCCTCATTAGGCTGAGTATCTGTACTTGATACCTTTTAAAAAAAAAAGGTATCAGCCAAAACTTTCCAGTTAAACCGGCATTCTAAAAAAAGACTCTTTGTTTGTTTGTTTTTGCTCGCAGCCAATCGCTGCAAGCGTTCTGGGGTTTAACGCGACGTGTGATTGGTCCACTACCGCAGCAGCTGCAACCCATGCCGAGCGCGGTGTGTTTGACGGGCAGTTCAGCGTGCCGAGATGCCAAAACATTTTGAAAATATGGCTTTCCTACACGCCTGTGGCATTATGTCCCCAGAGCCCAAGAACAACATCTTCAAATTGCTCGTTTTTGTCCGTCCAACAGTGCAAAACGCAAAGACATTCACGTTTACTATCATAAAACACAACGGAAACCAGAAAATGATCACGTTTGAGAAGCGAGAAAGAGATTTTTTTTCCCTTTCCTTAACACTAAAAGGTCAAATTGACCCTTTTTCAATTTTTGTTTTATATCATAAAATATGGGATGTAGAAATAAGGGCTGAAAATGTGTAGAAGAAAAATGTAACAATTTAAAACGTTGGAAAAAGCAAAAACAAACTGTGAAAATAAGGCGTCAAAAATGTTGAGAAAAAAAAAAAAAAGACAACACAAGGGTTAAAAAATGAATACAAACGATTCATCAATTGTCAACATAGTTGACGATTAATTTACGATTATTTAAAAGGGACAAAAAAATGCTGAAAACCTTCACATTTGAGAGCCAGCGTTTGGAGTTTCTGCTTGAAAAAGTGATTCAAGTCAAGTTTATTAATAAAGCACATTTACAAGCAGTCACTCCTGCCCCAAAGTGCTGTACAGATACTCATACGGGTAACAGCATAAAAAGCATACTAATTAGCCAAGAAGAAAAAGTAAAAGCCTATTAAAAACATAGTATCCACGAATTCAAAGAGATGAGTTTTTAAAAGTGATTTAAATAGACTCAATAGAGCCAGCTGCGATAATATTGAGGATTCAATTGACTATCGGATTAACCAATTAATCGTGTAAGCTGTGGCAGGATTTAGCGCTAAGATCACCGATCGCAGAAGAAGTCTCCCAACTGGCGGGTCACGGGCGGGATCAACACATCTCAAAGCCGCAGCGAGTGAACGAACGGAAACCCTCGCAGGCCGCCGCCCGGCAGCTCCACGTGCCGCCGCAGGTCGACGCAGACAGATGGTCTCCGCCGCTGCTCTCTGCTTTTAATCCGAACGCTCGCTGTAATCCTGCTAACGAGGACAACTCCGCTGCACGCTGCCAGCACGCTGCCAAACGGCTGCAAACACACAATGCAACATCGCTGTGTTATACGCACAAACGCGCCGCAGTGAAACAATGCAGCCTCTCTGATGCGTCTTGGCTGTAATCCTGCTAATGAGCGAGCCTGGGACAAACAATCAATACATCACAACACAGCAGTCAGGGTGCAGCTCCAAAGCTGAATGAGTGCAACTAAAAGACTTTTCTCTGATCTCATGATTGTAGTTGAAGTTTTGTCTTTAAGCTTTTTGAGTGTTATTTTTTGATAGATAATGGTAATAATAACTAGGGATGGCATCGCTACTGTAAAGGCAAAAAAAAAAAAATCCTACTTATCCCTGCCACTGGGAAAAAAATAAAAATAAAAAATAAAATAAATTCCCTATCGACCCATGACCTCAACAGACAACAAACCGGAACCAAACTATTTTTTTTTTATGACTTATGAAAAATTTTGCGTGAGGGATTATTTCACTTCACAGAAAAAAAAATATTGAAATGAGATGGCTAACTGTAGTAGCGTTTATTCCAATATCTATAATTGCCTAATTTAGAGATCACTTTTTTTTTTTTTTACCGACTAACAATTTTGACCGGTTAACGTTGAAACGGTCAACCACCGGTCAAACGGTCATCGGTTAACATCCCTAATAATAACGGTCCAAAGTGAAAAAAGAGACCCAGAACTACCACAAAAGGGACACAATTAGACGACTAAGAGACCCTGAATGACCCCAGAGACCCAAACAACCCCACAAACCGGCTAGCCTAGAAATCTAGACGCACCCTAGTGGCAGCAACATTATTTTGCAGCCAGGGTCAGTCTAGGCACTCTCCGTTGACTTGCGAGCTGGAAAAACCAAACTCTAGTTGGACCAATCACATCGTGTATAGAGTTGGTGGGCGGGGCGGGGCTTGCTGCTGGTGAACAGAGGTCTTCTGGAAGACTTGGAGTTCAGCTTTTCTTTGAGAAAAGAACAAAGAACGGCACTGAATTCATTCTTAAAAAAGGAAGATGTGTTCGGAGTTTAAAGTTTAATCTATCAACCAGCGATGCTCTGGTTGGTTGGAGCGCTATCCTATTGCGTGCAAAGGGAACTTGAAAGACAACCGTTTATCCCGCCCCCTCGGATTGAGCCCTGCCAATGGGGAGTTCCCAGACCCAACATCTGGATGTGGGTCTGTCTTGTCAGGCTACAAAGACACACATCGAGAAATGAAATGTATGGGGGAAATAGCATTTTTTTGGGATTAAAAAACATTTTCTTGAGGATGGCAAAAAAAAAAAAAAAAAAAAAAAAGGATTCTACAAAGCCAGAGAAAACCCTGTATTCAGATCGTGTTTTGAATACACAGCAGTGTTTCCCCAAGGTTTGTGGGAGACTTAAGCCCCAGACACACCGACTGGACGGCCGACCCTCGGCAGTAAAGCCAGTCCGACTGATCAGTCTCCCCGTGTTGGTCCAAAAAGTGACTCAGAAGACACCGAAGAGACGAGACGTAATACGTCTCCATAACAGCAGGCGGCGCTAATCTGTATTGTCGCCCCGAAAATGAAAACCGGCAGCTGATTGGACGAACGCGTCACGTGGGTCTGGCTGCTCACAGATTTTACAACCGGGCATTAATGGCGTCTCGTTCAGAATACGATCTCATATCGGACAAAATAGTTCACCGAAACGTGTTTCTGAAAACATTTGAAGAGAGAAATAGGCCGTGCAGTTGCTGAATCTTCAGATTGAAAAAGGTCGGTTTAAAAGATTTCCGTTAGATTTTTTAGACGCTGTTCGCTGCGCTCATCCCGCTCGCATTTGATTATTTTCTACACCTCTAGTTTAAGCCCAGTTCACGCTAAAGATTCGCGACAGGACGAGTTGAAACTTGCAAACTTAGTTTTCTCTTTTTTTGTTTCATTATTTTGGAGCATTATTAATATTACCATGTGTATCTGAAACGTTGGAAAAGCTACAACAGATAACACATAAATAAATAACACTCAAAAAAACTTGAAGACTGCAATCGTTAGATATGAGAAAGGTAATTCAGTTAGTTTTGATGCTCGCATTGATTTTACATTCGGCTTAAGTGCTGCCCAAAACGGGTGCTGCGCCTAAGCCTGGTAATGGTCGGGGAAACTCTGCACTGGCACTAATGCCGAGGCCATTCATTGATTCACTGATTCACTGAACATTTAGTGGAAACGTGTGCGAGAGTAGCAGTCTTTTTAGTCTAGATATGTGACCATCGTTACCAAATGGCCCTTTTAGGGTCACCAAATGTCTGTTTTAGGAAACGCCTAGACATATACCCATTGAAAAACAGGTGTATAATTTTTATTTTATGAGATATTGTTATCAAATTTCAACTGGGACTAGGTAAGACTTCTTGCTGTAGCCCCATTGTCTTTTCAGGCTAATATGTCCCAGCAATAGAATATAGAATATTTTTCTATAAAAAGAATTAATACGGACATATTGTATATTCAAACTTCTATTACTCAAAGCCAATAGCACTTACAGTGATCTTAACTGTTGGAGAAGAAGCCTCAAAGTTTTACCTTTCAAAAGAAACCATAGACATGCATGTATGCCTCCTGTTTCCTCTTTGTTGAGAGCCGCTGAAAAGAAATAGCGTGGTGCCCGACCTCTGGCTGCACTTTAAATCCTGGCACGCCAGCGAGATCTACGTCATTTTGATGTAACATTGGCGCGTGGCTGCGGCTACTGTAAAAAGGCCTTAAGACTAATAAAGGGTTAACTAATCAATCATCGATCAAACAAATAGGATATTCTCAGCTTCTCCTAAGATGTCAGTATTTAATGCTTTTCACTGATTTATATTGTTTTAAATTGAATATCTTTGGACTGTTGGTTTAACCAAACTACGAATCTGACATGTTCAGACACTATAGGTCAAACTATGAATCGCTTTAACAGAAAAGTAGTTTATTGATATTGAAAAGGATCATTAGTTGCAACCTTTACTGCAGATATTGTCTCTCTAACTGTCTTATACAAGTCGCACATTACCGTGAACAATATGAATTAAGTCCTCCTGAGATGAAACGACTGGTCAATTATTCTTTTAGTTGGACGACAAAAAAAAACATAATCGCAAATATTTTTTGGTCAACACTGAAATCACGATTACTTAACACAAATACTAATTGACTTTTGGAAAGATGTTGCATTTGTTGAAGTTAAAAAACAGCGAAACAGCTGAATCGCTGAACTTTTTGAATTCGCCAATAGAACACAAGACAAAATGAGAGTTTACTCGCAAAACATAACGGGCAAAATAACCGTTTTTAGCGATGACACTGTTTTTGTGATCGTTGGGAGCGGAAATCGCAATCAAAATATAAGACAACAACCAATTGTAAACAAGCTGCCTCAGACTTTTCTTTATCCCTCTACTTAACCTTCCTGTTGTCATCGGGTCTAATTTGAAATATTTTCAAAAAGTTTCTATATCACAAATTTGGGTTTCTTTCAACAACAAAAAAGATAAAAGGACGTTGAAAAAAGTGACAAAAATGTCGGAAAAAGCTTCAAAAACGTGGGTGAGAAAAAACAAAAACGTCAAATAAAAAAAAAAACGCATAAGAAATCGACAAAAGCATCTGAAAAAGTGACTAAAGTGTCGAAAAAGTTTAACATTTTGAAATTTTGACCCAGAAAAACTAAAAGTTGCATAGTCAACGGTAAGACAACACAAGGGTTAACACATTTTTTGTACGACTAATAAACATTGACTAATAAAGCATTGTACCAATAATAGAATAAAATACCAATAACATCAGCCTACAAAAATCCAGTATTGCTGAGACTAACTCAAACTGTCCACCTGGCCTCTCAACCAGTCGTCAGCTCCGCGGGGCCTCCAGCTCTGCCGTATATAAGGATACTGTACTGTGTACTGCACGTTACATACTAATAATGTACCAGGAATCTATACTGGAGAGCACATTCAGTATCCTTTGCTTGCGAGCCTGACTGATGCACGCAAACAGGGTGGAAGAGCCGCGTGCTGCATGTGAACTTGACACCGAGCTGGAAATGCCAGAGCGCCGGCGAGCACGCCCGGCATGGTGCTCGACAGGACCAGTGGGAAAATCTGCAGCAATGTGACCGCACACATGCCGCGCTGTGACGCCCAGCGGGGTCACACACGCTCACAGAGGTGCTGAGTACAAAAAACTGACCAACAAAGTGACCTGGAAATTGCAAAAATGCCTCTTTTATCATATCATCCTGTTGACATTTTTATTTCCATCCCATTTTCTTAGGAAGCCAGTTGCATTTATCCACTGGTTCTAACAGCATTTTGAGTTTGCAGACACTAGATTTAGTGTAATTGGAAGTCTGAAGGCCTCAGTATGCTTCAAATGAAACGCTCGTGAGATCGGAGTCCAAGACGCCCTTTTTTACAGAAGCATTGCCCGCTCGCTACGGTTGTAACTGTTGCTACACCTGTCATGCTTTCTATTGCAGTACATATGCAGTTTACAGTGAAAACAGTGGCAGATCCACCATCGAGATTCATGGTAATTTTTGAAACACTGTGTCCTTAATTTCACACAGACGTAGACAAAAGCAGGTTCTCCCTTTTTAGTCTGCGACCGCCGACATCTCTGGCTGAAACAACAACAAACAACAATCACCGGCAAATTTGATCAAGTGCCGAGCTAACTGAGCTAAAGTTAGCTTCTATAAGATTGAAAGAATATTGAGATCAGACTTATTTCATTCTAACTTAACACTGTTTTGGCTGCTTAGCTTACGTACGTTTATTGCGCTGCAACTAGTCTTTAATATTACAGAAAATGGTGAAATAAATACCCATCACAATTTCCCAAAGCCCAGCTTGACGTCTTCAAATGTCTCGTTACAAGAGAAAAGGCTTTTAGGATGAGGACTAAATGATATGTTGCAAACATAAGCCTAGTCTCCCATGTGGAGGAAGGTCTGGCTAGTCCACACAGCATTCCAGGATGGGAGAAAACCTTCTCTGGTTTATTGGCATTTCTTTTAACCAATCACAATCGTCTTGGGTGGTGCTAAGCTCCGTACGGAGCAACGGTGTCGCTGCAAAATAGCCTCTGGAAGGAACTTGTTTTGGTGGAACATGTGTAGTTTTAGTCGTGCAACAGAAAACTCAGACTGGACAGATAGTCTAGCTAGCTGTCTGGATTTACCCTGCAGAGATCTGAGGAGCAGTTAACCATAGTCCTCACAAATCAGCCGGAGGTTAGAACGCCAACGCAAAGAAAGAGGAAGGGGACGGACATCCGGCGGCAACGGAGCAATCCCGGAAGTGGAACGTCGTGGATACAGACTAACATAGGCCTAACTCTATCTCGCGTAACTTTGGGCTGGTGTAGCTGAGTGAAAACAGAGCAACCGCTAACGTTAGCCAAACGTTAGTGGGAAAACACTACACAGTGGATGTGCTTTTTTTGTTTGTTTTTTTAACGTAACGCTAAGCTGTAACCCCACGTTCGGTAAACTGTAGGTAGTAAGCTAGTTAGCAGGGCATGCTAACGTTTGCATCTTACATTAGAGCAGTAAATAAAGACACCCCCCTCTAAACTCTTACGGAGAATGGCCCTTAGGACAATATTTACAATTTTCCGACACAGAAAATGCAACAATTGTACCCACTTTGTGCAGCGACTGGAGGGATTTAAACTTAAACCAACTGCAACATCATGAATGCTTTTGAAGAGACTGCCAAAAGTGTGCCCTGTTACTCCCATTTGCATGATTCAATACATTGCAACTATAGACATGCAAAACATGGTACATACTAGTTCATTCGAAGCTTACTGAGGGCTTGAAAACGACTGGACACTGTTCCTACAGCTGAAGTGTAGAAGAACAGCAGTGTAGGAGCTGCTCACAGCTGGACGACAAAAGTCAAAAATGAAGTTGAAATTATCCACGATAAAATCTCTTTTACTCAATATTTGCGAAGCTTCCAAATGAAAACGTGGCTGTATCTGGATGATATTTGGTACTGTCGACATTAGTACATAAAATGGAACCTTTAAGTCACCACACAGCATACAGCAGAAAAAACACACTGGCTACAAACTCAAACCACTAATTAACTGGTTACAAAACCAACAGTATGATGAATACATGTGGTACTGTGTGTAGAAGCAGTAACGAGACAGAGTTAATACGAAAAGACTGCAACCAAAACGACATTACCTTGGATAACAATTTGATTAATCAAACAACAATCAGACTGATACAGTATTTACTATGACAAAGCCAGTACTGGCAAAATGAACGCTAACGGGCAGAATAAACTGTAATATTGACAATACCCATAACCCAATAACAGTAAGCTAATAGTGCTAATATGTGCTAAACTGCAACAGTAGTCTGTACACTTGGTATTACAATCAGTCATCTTTGAGCTGCACTAATGCATTAACGTTAGTTCGTAACGAGCTGTCTGTTTTAATTAATGCCACATTTGTCTCTACGTACACAGACAAGACCGAGCAAACATTTGACTAATAACCGCAAGGCAGCCTAAAGATCCCATGTTTACATTACGATAATCAGTTTCCAAACTACAATAACACTGTAGCACTTCAGTGGCAGCCTGCGTTTACATTTTCATAGCTACATTCACATTATAGTTCAGCCCTGCGGCTGTAAAGGAAGCCTGTGTTTACATTCAGTTTGCAAAAATGTCTATTTAATAATGGGGAACAAAAACATACAGTAGTGTCTGAAATAGTTCAGGAATACTAACATTAAATCTACAGTCTTATTTATAAATCCTGTGGCAGAATAACTTGTGTTTTCAGTGAATTTCACTGGGTTTAGCAAATCGATTTTCTGATTCTAATCTGATTTCCATTTGCGTTAGTTTGTAATTTAAAAATTCTTTGTCTATTGGATTTTATAACGCCTCTACATATGTTCATACTGTATCTGACCTAAAGTGTATTCAAATTCATGCCATTGTCTATACTGTATATCTAGTGTTGCATCTTAATTCCCACTGTTTCACATATATTCTCATTCTTGTACTTATCTGCACGTTATATTGACTACTCTCTTTATGTATTGTAACGTATTCATATCTATATCTTACTGCTTTCATCCCTACTATATATTTCTGTTTATTCTGTGTATTACTTTGCACTTCTGGTTAGATGCAAAACTACATTTAGTTTGTTCAGTGGCAATAAAGTTGAGTCTAATCCATCTAATCTAATCAGGGCTAGGTAGGCCTGCTTAATGGCGGCGAATAATAGCCTGTCTTACAATTTACTCGAGAGATAAGTTAGTTACAACAGTATTCAACTTAGTCTATAAAACTTCCTGTTATTACACATGCTAATATAGGTACCACAGCCCGGCTGATACTGGATTTTTGAGGCGGATATCAAAGTTAACGATATCTGTACCGATACAGTTGTTTTTTTAAACACATAACGTAAACAAACGGTTTGGATAAGCTTCCTTTAAAATTGTTTCTTTTTACAGACATGACCGCTGTTATGTACTGAGCAGGACATTCACAGTAGAAAGATCAACTTTTGAGGACAAACAATGTTCCCGAATTATCTCAAAAATATCTTTAAACTGCAATTTCTCGTAACTTATCGTTCGATATATGAGCTAAAAACAAGCCAATAAATGTGACCATGCCTATGCATTGATCTGGATCTTATAACAACTGACTGTCATCAAATAAACATTATATATTTACATTTAAACTACGATAAATCTATACAGCATTCTATAAATACACATCACCACATTGGAAACCTCTTCTTATGAGATATTAGCAGATTATTAAGCTGTAAAAGCTCGATGGTGTTTAAGCCCCCAACGTCTCCTTCCAGGCAGCGCTGCGACCTTTGACTTCAAGGCACCTAACCATAACCATAACCATAACCATAACCTAATCGATATTACGAATCCCACTATGGCCACGCCAAGACCCGCCCTTCAATAGCGTTCACACACTAGTATTGGCCATGCTTACATGTACAGGTCCTATCCCCTGACCAATCCCCTAACCCTAACCTTAACCACTCGAGGTGAAATGCCTAACCCCAACCAATCGAGCTGCTTTGTAGGGCGGGTCTTGGCGTGGCCATAGTGGCAGCACTGCCTGGAAGACGACGTTGGGGGCTCTAAACACTAATAAACGCTGTAAAACGGCAGTTTCAGGCTAACACAAAGCTACAGCATGAATATTAACGTCTAATAATAGCTCTATAACAACATTAGCATGTGTTTGCCATACTACTACAATCAGAGAAGGCGTATTTAAGAGCTGACAGCTATAATAAATGCATTATACTGACTTTAAAACCCCAAAAAGAGACAACGACTGACCTCTGACCGAACTGAACCGAAGCTTTATTTCTGTCTGCCGAGCTGGAGGCCAGAAATTACCAAGCAACCGACCACACACACACACTAACGTTAAAAACCACCAAATACCACCAATTACCGTGTCTAACATTTACACTAAAAAACCCAAAGAGGCCGACAAATATCTTACAGGCACCACACACAGTTGTGATACTGTTATAAAGGCGTTACAAAACAGATATAAACAGGTTAGTAAACACACCGGGAAACCTGTTCTTACTGCTGCTGTCACTTCTCGTATGTTGTTAGTGATGGGCGGACCGTCTCCAATTATAGAATCGGTTACTTCAAATCGATTCATGCAACCGTTTAAGTTTTGATGAATAACGACCATCCGAGGAGCATGTAAATGCACCTTTAACCTGGTCGGTTTAGTGCAAAAGTCTGGGAATTATGAGCACTGGCATTTGGACATTTTCGACAGGTTGACCGGGTACATACCGGACACTATAAAAGACTCGTTCAATAAGATTCGTTCGTTTGTTTTCGCCCATCCCTACTGCTAGCTAGCTAGCTAAAAATAAACCCGACAGACGTTTGGAGCGGCTTTCATTTTATCTGCTTAGTTTCTACAGTAACGGCATCTCCTCGGTCTGCCATTTTTAAAAAACAAAATCAAGATGACAGATATTTTAATGAGCAGAGAAAGAAAGCCTGTTTCTGTTTAGATAGATAGCTAGCAGAGCGTCCAGCCCTTCCCTCAACTGTTTTTATATCCGCTTTTGACTTATTATGTTTTAATTTACGCTAAATTAAAGAGGTAATGAGAAGCGAAGGATCAGCGGTGTGACGCCGCCACACTGGCCGGGCTCAAGCGCCCTCAGCCCGGCAAAGAGGCTGTGCTTACCCGTCGGGAGGACCGAGGTTCCGGGCTTCTTAGTTAACATGGCGGCCTCTCCTCTCTCCTTCTCCACTGGACACAAACGGACAGGACGCCTCCTCTTCCTCCATCTGCAACTCCTCCTCTTCCTCCTCCCTACATTACTCCTCCTCCTTTCTAATCCTCCTTCACACTCCTCTTCTGTTTCCGACATGCAGTTCATTCTCTTCCTCCACTTCCACCCCTCTTCACACCCACCCACTCAGTTTTATTTTATCATTAAAAAGAACGTTTTGAAAAAAAATTACACTCTTGACCACTAATAATTATATTATTTCTAATATTATTAATATTACCAAGTATTTAGATCCTTTACTTAACTAAAAGTACTAATACCACACTGTAAAATACTCTCTTACAAGCAAAAGTCCTTCATTGAAAATGTGCCTTAAGTAAAAGTATGTAAGTATAATCATCAAAATGTAGTTAACTGTTAAAGTATGCTAATATAGTATACTATTATACTACTATACTGTATATTCTATCATTAGATTAGTATTGCTCATGCATTAATGTAAAAGCAGGATTTTACTGTTGGAGTTGGTTGAGCTGGAGCTCATTTTGAACTATTAACTAATTATTTTCATTATGGATTATAAAATGTACATTGTGTATATAATGTAAATCATTTTTAAAATGACAGTCACACACACACACAGGCACACACACTTACACAGTCACACACACAGACACACAAACATACATACACAGTCACACACAGACACACAAACAGACACACACACACACAGAGGCACAAACATAGACACACACACACACAGACACGCATAGTGACATACAGACACACACACAAACACACACAGACACACACAGAAACACACACACAGTCACATACAGACACACACACAAACACAGACACACACAGAGACACACACACACACAGACACAAACACACAGACACAAACACACACAGACACACACAGAAACACACACACAGTCACACACACACACACACACACACACACACACAGAGGCACAAACATAGACACACACACACACACACAGTCACATACAGACACACACAAAAACACAGACACACACAGAGACACACAGACACAAACACACAGACACAAACACACACACACACACACACACACACACACACACACACACACACACACACACAGTCACACAGACAAACACACAGTATTTTACTTTAGTTTCTAATTTCTCTGTGTTCCTTATCTTATGTCCGACCCTCTACAGTCAGTTGTGCTGCGGTGACATGTACATTTCAATAAAATCCTATTTTATATTATTAATACAATAAATAAATAAATGGTAGTGATATTATTTGTTATTGAATGTAAAACTTGAACAAAACCAAAATTAATGTAATTGCTGATGTAAACTAAAGCTGCATTCATTGATTTAGTTTGCTCACTTGGTGGCAGCAGAACAAGCTGACAACACTTCTGAAAACGCTGAAAAAGACAGGAAATTTGTCGCCAAACCAAATCTAGGAGCTAAAATAATCTTTAAAAAGTTAAGTAAAAGCGTTACAGGGTGGTTTAACAGAACGTAAAGAAGCAAATCGAGACACCCGTCTGAGATCAGATTACAAATGAAGCTGTTTTCAGCAACAACACTGTACTTTTAGCATTTCTGAAGTGCAAAGTAGTTTTTGAGTTCATTCTTGACGTGGGAATAAGAAAAAGGAAATCTTAACTCGAGGTCTACTTACCAGCATTTTAACCAAAAAGACTAGTCAGCAAACCTGACATTACAGTTTTTTTTCTCTTTTTGTCTAACTAATATTAATCAAACTGCAGGAAACCATAGCAACAACAATGATGCTTCACCCTGTGTTACCTATTGAACTAATGGTATAACCAATAATGATATAGTCACCGTGGTGTCCAGAAGAAGTTTGAACCCCAGAGTCCCAGGAAACAGGAAGTGATGCTCGTGTTGCAGAGCAGAGTTTCTTCTTCATGTTTGGCTCGTCCAGCATTCTCCGTATGAGGACACAGAGTGGGCTTGTTGGTCTGGCTGCTTGGAGACCGACAACATGTTTACATCAGAGACACAAGAGGGCTTCCGTGTTGCTTCAGGGCACTGTTGTGTGAAGTTTCTTTTGTGTGTGTGTGTGTGTGTGTGTGTGTGTGTGTGTGTGTGTGTGTGTGTGTGTGTGTGTATGCTTGTGCGTGTGTGCATGTGTGCGTGTGTGCGCCTGTGTGTGTACGCTTGTGTGTGTTCTTGTGCGTGTGTGTGTGTATGTGTGCGTGTCTGTGTGTGCGCCTGTGTGTGTGTGTGTGTGCATGTGTGTGTGCGCTTGTGTGTGTGCGCGCCTGTGTGTGTGTGTGTTTGTGCGTGTGCATGTGTGTGTGTGTGTGTGCGTGCTTGTGCGTGTGTGTGTGCGCCTGTGTGTGTGTGTGTTTACTATATTCGTGGGGTCCAAAAACCGGGGACTACAGTATACTTGTGGAGTCTGCACAGCCTTGTGGGACCAAAATGCTGGTCCCCACGAGTTTAAAGGGCTGTTTGAGGGTTAAGACTTGGTTTTAGGATTAGGGTTAGAATTAGGTTATGGTTAGGGTGAGGGTAAGGGTTAAGGTTAGGCATTTAGTTGTGATGGTTAAGGTTAGGGTAAGGGTTAAGGTTAGGCATTTAGTTTTGATGGTTAAGGTGAGGGTAAGGGGCTAGGGAATGCATTATGTCAATGACATGTCCCCACAAAGATAGTGAAACAGACTTGCATACGCCTGTGTGTGTGTGTGTGTGTGTGTGTGCGTGTGTGCGGTCTCAGGTTTCACAGCTTTAAGTTAAAGTTCGGAGAGACTTATGTAACTAACATGCCTACTTACACACACAACCAGCAGAAATAACTAACTCAGCTGAATTAAGCACATGAACATCACCACACCTTTTTAATTTAAAATATTAATAAATAAATAAAAAAACAGGTTAAACAACAAGAACAAGAAGGTTTATAGAGTTAACTGGATGACTTTGCTCTGGTCTTTTTGCATCAGCCCATGTGCCATACTTGAAATGGTTTTACTCGGCAAAGTTATCCAGATAACCATGCATGGGTCACCAAAATGGGCCAAATGGTCTGTTTGAAGTCTCATCAATTCAAATGGTTCAGTCCAAAGCAGGGATGTCTGGACCAAACTTTTGCAAAATGAAATATGTTCGAAAATTGGGCAGCTTTGCATTAAAGGTCCCATGACATGAAAATTTCACTTTATGAGGTTTTTTAACATTAATCTGAGTTCCCCCAGCCTGCCTATGGTCCCCCAGTGACTAGAAATGGTGATAGGTGTAAACCGAGCCCTGGGTATCCTGCTCTGCCTTTGAGAAAATGAAAGCGCAGATGGACCAATCAGGAATCTTCTCCTTATGAGGTCATAAGGAGCAAAGTTACCTCCCCTTTCTCTGCTTTGCCCACCCAGAGAATGTGGCCCACCCATGAGAGAGAGAGAGAGAGAGAGAGACATCATGGCTTTCAAACGAGCAAAGTGGTAGTTGGTCAAAACCACACCCCCACCTCTCTCCTCCTCAATAGCTGCAGACACAGAAATGGCACATCCTAAGGAAAGCTCATTGTGGGACTGGCTCTAGTGGCTGTAATTCTGCACCAAGGCTGAATTTCAGGAAAGAGACTTCAGATACAGTACTAGGGGACCACTAAGGTCTATATAAAAGAGACTTCAGATACAGTACTAGGGGACCACTAAGGTCTATATAAAAGAGACTTCAGATACAGTACTAGGGGACCACTAAGGTCTATATAAAAGAGACTTCAGATACAGTACTAGGGGACCACTAAGGTCTATATAAAAGAGACTTCAGATACAGTATTAGGGGACCACTAAGGTCTATATAAAAGAGACTTCAGATACAGTATTAGGGGACCATTAAGGTCTATATAAAAGAGACTTCAGATACAGTATTAGGGGACCACTAAGGTCTACAGTATATAAAAGAGACTTCAGATACAGTATTAGGGGACCACTAAGGTCTATATAAAAGAGACTTCAGATACAGTATTAGGGGACCACTAAGGTCTATATAAAAGAGACTTCAGATACAGTATTAGGGGACCACTAAGGTCTATATAAAAGAGACTTCTATATAAAAGAGACTTCAGATACAGTATTAGGGGACCACTAAGGTCTATATAAAAGAGACTTCAGATACAGTATTAGGGGACCACTAAGGTCTATTTAAAAGAGACTTCAGATACAGTATTAGGGGACCACTAAGGTCTATAAAAGAGACTTCAGATACAGTATTAAGGGACCAAAAGAGACTTCAGATACAGTATTAGGGGACCACTAAGGCCTATATAAAAGAGACTTCAGATACAGTATTAGGGGACAACTAAGGCCTATATAAAAGCATCCGAAGAGCACCATGTCATGGGACCTTTAAGAAAATACAACTTGCATTACATGCTTCCCTGGACAGTTTCCAATATAATATATCATCTTTAGTGAAAACCAAATACTAGACAGATAGATAGACAGACAGACAGACAGATAGATAGATAGATAGATAGATACTTTATTGATCCCCAAGGGGAAATTCAAGGTCCCAGTAGCTTAAAGACATCATAACATAAACAGGAGGATAAAATAACAAATCCACATGAATAATATGGACAATAAAAGAAAAGATACTAAATAAAAAAATCCACATGAACGTACTGAGGGATGTATACAGTAAGCATGAGACGCTTGCAGTGACAGGGCAGGACTTTGGAGGCGTGGTTAAATGAAAGACTAAACCGGTTAAAAAACTTGTTTGTACCTACATCAATCAAAAATGTTTAACAAAAATACTTCTTGAGAGCGCATGAATTGTGCAATAACATCATGATGTTTGGTTTATGTGGCTCTCATTGATTTGCACTTAGTTTATTTGTGAATGGTTGTTTGTATTATTCTCTATTTATTGAATCTGTTTTTGTTGTTCCTATTTATTAATATTTTTTCTTATGTAATTAAGACTAGTGCAATATATTTAGAACTTCTAAATATAGGGCACTAATTAAGACAATACTAGATTGCCATCTAGCGGTTTGACTGCGCAATTGACAACCTAATGAAGTTTCTTTTTGTATTTTTTTAATTCATTTTTCAACACATTTTTATTGAAAAAACACGTTCAAATATAGGCTACAGCATTTAACACAAATACTCAATATAATAAAACATATAAACAAGAATATGACTTCAAGTAAATAGAAATAGTGTTAATAATAAAAACGTAAAAGTTTTAATTAAAAAAACATACATTATTCTTCTATAAAGTATAAAGTTTTGTTACTTTTTTTAGTGTTTATAAGTTAATATATTCTTGAAGTCATATAAACAAACAGGGACATTTGGAGAAACTTTTGTTATTTTGCACTAATGTAAGTACAATTTACCAAATAAAACCAATAATCAATGAGGTTTGAAAAATATAAATTTCCCGGAGGTCCTAAACTCACCATGTGCATCTGGTTGTTTAAACGCTGTCCTATCCTAACCGATCCTAACCAATCTAGCTAATCAGAGGCCGAGTAGGGCGGGGCATGACTTCGCCATTCTAGGGTGGAAAACTCATATGTCAATGGGAAAACTGGCTGCGGTAACTTCTCAAGTCCATCATGGCGGCTGGACGAGGGGAGTTTTTTCGGAGTTTCCGGGAGTCTTTGGAGTCTTTGGAGAAGAAACCCACTCAGCCGGCTCTGGGTAGACGACAGCCGGTTCGTGGAAGAGGAAAGCCGGGTCCGGGCGGGATACAATCGGGTCAAACGGGCGGAAAGAGGAGGAAGAGAAGACCAAAGGCAGCACCTAGCTCGGTTAGCGGGAATAGTCTCAGGTGACAGGGCGGTTAGCACTCACGCTTTTATTAACGTTTCTGTGAAGGATTTAATTTTTACCTTTTTTGTTTTTATTTGTATTTGTATCTCAGCTTTCCACAACCGAGACCAAAGGTAAATAAAGCAAGTTCTCCCAAAATAAAAACTTCTCCATCCAAGGAAAACTTATTGGAGAGGTAAGCTAATGTTTCCATTAAACATCACCACTGTCTATTTCAAAGTGTAACTTTATTGTCCCATACAAATTAAAAAAAAAACATTTTATACTCAACTATAAGTCATGGTGAATTTTATGAAGAAAAAGCTAATCGGAAAATATTTGTCTTGATAATTTACTACATTGATTGGCATTAATTGATCCACTTATTGTTTCAGCAGGTTAGCAACTTGATTTACATTTGTTGTGATAACCATTTAAAGGGAAATTTCACCGCTGGAAAGCTGAATATATCTTTTAAATTGGGTCACTTATGTAGAAGAAATGTGAATAAAAAATTGAAATTGGTGCCTTCTAGGCCAAGATAAGACAGAAAATGTGTTTTTGGCTCATATGGATGAAAGACACCAAATCCCAGAATGCACTTGCTTTGCTGCTGTATGAGGCCACTCCCAAGCCACGCCTGCCCTTTACAGACAGACAGTGAGACGATCAACTCAACAAGTGTGTTTTATTGTCATTTCAACCATATACATGAAAAAACGTTTCACCGTGTCTCAAGTGGTGTTACACATTTAAAACATATACTTTTTTGCCACAGCTGATACATTATCCGCACTTCTTTCAGCGGATTGATTGATAGCTCCAGAGTAAACAGAACTGTGTCCATGGCAACGCTCTGCTATGCATGGCAACGGTGTGTTATCCTTAGCAGCGGTCTGTTGTCAAGAAATAACAGACCGGATTCTACATTATAATTCAACCAAGCCATGTAATAAAAGAAGGCTAACACATAGCTACTAGCATTAGCTCTTGGTGGGCTGCGGTATAAACATCGAGTATAAACACAGCCGTACATTTGCGTGGGATGTAGCTAGAATTTTCGGCATTTTACAGTCACAGACTCCACCAGCAGTTAGTTGGATACAAATCACCCCATTTCTGCAACAGGCAGTCCGGGGTAACACAGCCCACCTCCACTAGTAGTCTTACCCGGTGACAGCAGGCTGGATTCTCCACAGCAATATTTCCACAACAACGAAAACACAGCAGAGCCGTCTCTGAACTCGCGTTGGGAGTTTCGTTGAAGTTGGATGTAGCTAGTCCAGTTTGTTTAATGAGGGGACACTTGCAAGCACGATTGGTGAACAGGTGGCCGGCTAGCGTTAGCTTTCCACCGGCACACTCGTTCAACGCTCCCCGCTGATGAGGTCACTTTACCGGCCAGAGGAATCGAGCACCACCGCTGGTCTCCGTGCAGGCAAAGCTCGCATAGTGTGTCGAGTATTGCGTCCGTAATAAAGTGTCCTGCATATTCTCCGATGTGTTCCAATGTATCCCGGTGGTACACGTGTGTGGTAGTTTGAATGCACATAATTGTTGTTCTAAAATTTCCGTCAGGATGAACAGTTTCTGCTCCTGCTGAGAAGCTAAGCGAGGATTCAAGATGGCTGACACTCGTTTTTTCCTCGGCAATCTCCAGAAAAAGCCGACAGTCCAACCCCCTTTGGGCTATGCGGAAGTGGCTCCTAATACAGGCTGTAGTCTTTTGCCTGTGGGCAAAAAAGCCTCAGATGACGCAAAAATCGTCATTTTGCGTCATCTGAGGTTTTTTTCCAGACCCACAATACAGAGATCTCCCCTCTCAGGGGGACATGAGGGAGGGAAGCATGGTCATTCAAAAATACTACCAGGTTTCTACTGATACAAAGCTTAATGCTAATCGGTGAAGTTTCCCTTTAATGTTAAAGCTGAAGTGGGTAGGATGCAAAAAAACGCTGTTGCACAGTCAGTGCAGAGCAGCCAATAGGAACGCTCTCTCTCTCTCTTTCTCTCTCTCTCTCTCTCTCTGAAATGACCTGTGATTGGCCAAAGTGTCCCGTCACGGGCTAGATTATCTAAAGCCCTGAAAAAAAGGGCCAAAAGGTGGTGCAGAGAAGTCTCCTTTCTCATTTTCATCAGACTCATTTTAATTACAATATACTGAAAGATTATTATTGGATGTTTGTCCAATGTAGCCAAAAATAAAGTGCCTACTGTAGGATGGTTTTGTAAACCGGTATCTTTGGGTCTTGGACTGTTGGTCGGACAAAAAATATGTAATAAGTACACTTACTCAAATAATCCTAAGGATTTCAATCTTGAACATTTGAAACCTGGTTAATTTAGAATTTCTATTGTGAACACACTGTAATTGTGCGGAGAATTTAGCAGTTTGGACCATAAAAAAATAATTAATCTCATTCTATTTCTATGGTCTGGAGTCTTGTTGGTGATACATGAGCTTCAAGTTTTCACAATAGTGTGCATAGTTCCATGTTTTGTGTGTATACAGTGGAGAAAAACTGTAATACAGCAGTTGTTCCCAGGAAATGTCACTTGAGTCACAAAGTTCTTCTTGGTGATGCCTTGTTACTTTTTCTTCAGGCTCCCGTCAGAGATTCTGCTTAAGATTCTGTCGTACCTGGACCCCTCCTCGCTGTCCTGCATTAGCCACGTCAGCAAGCTCTTCTACCAGCTTGCCAACGATGAGTAAGTCTGACAGTCGACACAGTCCAACATTAGAGATGCACCAATTACAACTTTCTAGGCCGATTCCGATTTTTTTTATTGAGTTTGACCTGCCGATACCGATTTTAGCCAATTCTGATTTCATATTTTCTGACCACTTTACAGCACACACAAATATCTTTATTTTCTATCTTTTCTTTAATAGAACATTTTGCACAGAACATAGAACATGTTTTGAACAGATAATGGATCACTATAAAAAAGAACTATATAAAATATTCCTGGTGTGGGAAATTCACACATCTAAAGTCTAATTTTAGAACCATTTCCTTCTTTTCACATCCAATATCCAACTAAAAAAATGTGATTTGGGTTTTTGGTGTCGTCCCTCCACGCCCTACTTTCTCCTTGCAGGTGTTGCATATTGCAAACTTGTTCTCTTCTGCACACACGCTGAAGAATGTCCAAACAGCTGACATGTTGCAGGTTAATTCACCAGGTTCCCTACATGTGGGAGAACAGCGCCGACACGCACTTCACTCCGCGAGCGGGTACGCGCCACACACACGGTGGAGAAGTTGAGAGAAAGGAAAAAGAAGCGTGCTGTGTGCGTGCGTCCTTGAGAACTGTAACTCGTATAACTTATGTTGTCAGTTAGTTGTAGCGTCGACCGGCATGAAATCGCCATATGTCACACTGACCTGCTGGTCGCCGGTACACTGGGTGATATGGAGAAAATCAGATATCACGATATTCTTGACCAAATACCTCGATATCGATATTGCGGCGATATTCTAGGGTTGACAGTTGGTTCTTTAACAAAATAACTTCACATTTAGATTTTAGATGAATAATCATCAGTAATGTGGACATAATGTCTAAGTGGGTAAAGGCAAATAACAGAACAGCTAGAACAGTCTGGTTAGTTCAGAAAAGTACATCACCTTACTGTAATGCAGCCTTTTAAAACCAGGAAAAGACACTTATGCCATATTACGATATCCAAAATCTAAGGCAATATCTAGTCTCATGTCACGATATCGATATAATATCGATATATTGCCCAGCCCTACTAGCAGCTGTTGTGCAGTTGAATTCTTCTGCCTACATTTGCTGTTATTCAAGCTATTTGGTGACAACTCCTGTGTCCAGCGGCATTATCAGCCTTACTCCGTGTTTACATTGGCACGTGTATGCCCAGTGTATGGAAATGGTCTGTGATATGCGTGTTCAGGTGTGTAAATATGGGCGGAGATTAGTTTGGAAAATGCTCATGAGGACAGAGACTGTTTTTGTTTTAAAACACGGTTTTAAAATGTGTGGATGTAGCCAAAGTCAAACCGTAAAATGTCTCTTGCGGCTGTTTCAAAGTAAAATACCGATACCTTCTTGGTGCATGCCTTTTTGATCAGATCCTACAAAAGGGTTTTCACTATTTAGCAGCTGCCAAAAAGCTTGTAATGTCAAGTGATAGTTAATGTAATGTTGTGTTAAATAAGTTGATTACAGTGTAACTAGTACTTCTCCGCAGCCAGTTTCTGCCTCCTTTCACTGCAGTGCCGTGTGGCATAAGATTTACACGTCAGAGTTCGGGAGTCAAACGTGGAAGCCGAAGTCGTTGGCGGGTGACGCGGCGCAGAAGGTTGACCCGCTGGAGGGGGAGGTAGAGGATCGGTCGCCAGGCCGCTGGAAGAAGATGTACTTCAGGACCCTCGCTGGACAGGAAGTGAACAAGTGGAGGAGAGAGCTGAGACACGACAACAGCCCGTACACTGGCTTACCAAGGCAAACGGAGAGGGTCCTCAGGTACCAGAGGGAGTCTGGTTGAATCATTTATTCCATATGTGTTATTTTCACTTTTAGATTGATTTCCTTTCGTCCAGGCATTCATTGATTTCAGTTTATTTCCATGAAAGTCATCATAGAAACTTGAAACTTTCTGTGGATGGATAACCCATCTTTATCACATTTAGGGTCCTTTTTCATGGTGTTTTTATTTTTTAAACTTCACTTCAAATTCACTTTGCCTCTGTATGGCATTTTGATGCCCAGAGGGGGGAGTTAGATCACGATTCTTTAAATCCACAGTTCGATTTGACTTTAAATCTTTAGGGTCACGATTCCAATACATTTTCGATTTAAAATTTTTTTTACAACCGGGACCGCAATGCCACAATAAATGCTACGAGAGATGGCTGAAGGGTACTTTACAACAACAGTTTGAGTTTCTCAGTTTACGAGATGCGATTGAATGCACCATTAGTTTCAATGAGGTGCACGTGAATGCACAATGGAGTCTCATCATCGGAGTCCACGTGCTTTACCTTTGTGGTTTGTTTCCATAACCTCACTCACGGAGAAGGCAAAATTTAGCCACACTGTGACTTCAGAAGAGCAGGAGGATTTTCCAGTTCTGCTGCTTCTCCGTCATCTCCGACTCAGGCAGTGGCCGTGGTGTCTGGAAAAGAGCAGCTTCAGGTTACCGCTAAGCTAACGTTACCCTCGCTGCATCTCATGTCTCTTAAATTGCCTCCTCGAGTCCTCCACTTGTCTCCCTTCCTTGCGTCTAACTGTACGTACACACCGCCGCGGACTTCAGCTTCTAAAGTCATTCATTTTCAATGGAAGCTTCTCTCCGCTGCAAGGAACGGCAAATCTGTTGCCGTCGCGTTTTGGGCGACCAGAGCGTCAATCGGAAAGTTGAAAGTAGGTCAATTTTATGGTAATGAGCTATGACGCGGTTCATAAATATAGACGTCCTTCGCGCTGGCTGATTCCGGAAAAACATACGATGTAAACTTTCATTCCTACCAAAACATTAGTTTCGAGAAAATGGAGGAAAAGCTCATAATGCCCGTTGCTGGGTTCCCTTATCAGTTATAATATGACGTTGTTTGTGTATAGGGACCAGTTAACGTTACCTGCCGGTCACATGGTCTCTAACCAGTCACATGGTCTCATGGTCTCTAACCATTCACATGGTCTCTAACCAGTCACATGGTCTCATGGTCTCTAACCAGTCACATGGTCTCTAACCAGTCACATGGTCTCTAACCAGTCACATGGTCTCTAACCAGTCACATGGTCTCATGGGCCCTCATTTATCAACCTAACGTAGAAACCAGCGCAGATATGAGCGCAGAAATCATCTTACGACAGGCTTCACGTGGGATTCATGAAAAGTTCGTATCACACCAATCGGAGCGTAAGAATAGTCGTACATTGATAAATGCGGCGGCTGGAAACGATCGTCATTTAAATATCACGCCCCAATATATTCTGGGTTTTGAGGCCTCGCCCCTACAATTTACGACATGGCGAGACGTAATCCGGCTGAGAAGCGGCACTTTTCAGAGGTGGAGATTGAAACCCTGATATCTCCGGTTCATTTGCACTAACGTGTGGACTTTTTGGCAGCCTGAAAACTGGTATTAAAGGCTGTAGAAAGAATGCGGGATGAAAAGAGATCACTGATGCGGTCAACAGTGTTGCCGTAGTAAATCGGACTCCAGCTGAAGTTTAGCCTATTTAATTTATACATCCTTGACACATTTTCTATAGTCCTAATAGTAATATACAGGCTTCTATTGCAATCTATTAGGCCTACATGTAGGTGTACCTATAATTAAATAAACACACGGTAGCGGAGTTTATGCAGTGTCTTTTATTTTACTCGTGTTTGTCGGAACGAGGCAACAGCTGAGGGAGAGCGCGTGTCCTCCGCCCCCGTGCTGGACCCTGTCTCCTGACAGCAGAGGGGCTGGAAAAACAAGCCAAAATAACTTGGTCAATGGCAGAAATAAATCATTCACTTGAAAGAGAAACAAAAACCTGAAGAATAAATAAAAATGTTGTGCATCGTCATGTTTCCTGTATTGAATATCATTGCCAAACATAACACTATAGGCTACATTTTAAAAGTGAGGAATAATATCCTGTCTCCTTCATATAGCCCTCAGTTGGTGTCTGTTCTGGACCCTGCTCTCTGGGCCTCGGGTCATCTGGCTCCATCGCTACATTTATGGCACCGTGTTTTCCTGCGAGATGTTGTGCAGAACCCCACAGGCTAAAACAATGTTGCAGACCGGCGCATAGAGGTCTTCTAAAAGAGCCAGATCTGCCATTACTGATATGTGATCAACTGATGACTTCTGCTTCTCCTGTTAAACTGATTATATGCTGCACCGCAAGTCCACACTGACTCGAGAACTTGCGTACACGAGTTCAGACCAGACGTGAGATTTGATCGCAGCCTACGCTCACGTCGAAATTGATAAATGCCGAGCTTTGCGTAGGAATCGGCGTACGCCCGTCGTACGCCTGTTTTAGGTCGTACGCACGTTTCATAAATGAGGGCCATGGTCTCTAACCAGTCACATGGTCTCTAACCAGTCACATGGTCTCTAACCAGTCACATGGTCTCTAACCAGTCCTCTCACGGTGAAGTCCTGCACGGGTCGACAGCTGGTCGGCTGCTACCTCTGCCTGCACTCTGCTGCGGTTCAGCGGCTAACGAGCGAGCTAACCGCTAACAGACATCGCTGCGGCCAACAAACAATACAAATTCTGTCCTTATATTATATATTATATATTATATATTATATATGTCATTTATAAAAGCTTTCTAGTGTCAGTGTACTGGCCGTGCAGTGGCTGCTTGTGCTTTTTCTTCAATCGTGTGTTGAACATCGAACGCTGCCGCGTCAGAGCAGCCAAAGAAGAACGGAAGAACAGCTTCCCCGTACTTTCTGACAAGCGTCATCGACAGGGCGGCCGGAGCTTCTTTGCAGCTCAAGTCGGCGGCGGTGTGTACGTACGGTTAGTCCATCCCACCGAGGAATCACGGGAGAGATGCGAGGAAATTTTTTTTCCCTAACAAAATCTGCGATTTTTTTATAAACTCGATTTACGATTCAATTCGATTTTTGCCCCCTTCCATTTAAAACAAAATAACTGCGAACTGTAAATATATTTTAAAAATATATATTTATTGTATTTAATTAAAGTGCATCAACATAAACAAAATTGCAAAGGCAAACCCTTTCTCTAAGTGAAAAGTCACTGTGCAGTGTGCAACAAAGATTGTTAAACAAATGATTTATACTGTATTTGGACTGAAAAAAATGAAAAAAAATAGATTTTTTGAAAATATGAATTGATTTGACCTACCAACTCGATTTTTAAATCAAATTGATTTTTCAGCCCTAGATGAGACGTCCTTTTCCTCTGAAGTCACATGAGTTAGTCAGCTGTTTGGACGGAGTTAGCAGCTCCTTCAGCGGCACGGCTTCCGGTGAAGGCTGCTCTCGTGTATCCTCGGCTATCGCTCCTCGATGATCCCTCCTCGGTGAAGGGCTGGGCATCGTTCAAAATCTGTCGATCCGGTGCCAATTTCGATACCTCAGTTTCGATGCCGGTTCCTAACGATACTTTTTTTCGATACCATATGTTTTAAAATCCATTTCAACATCAACAAAAATACATTAAACACAAAAGCTTTTATTTTCCACCTTAATTGTGAATCAAACCTGTTATCAAAATGTAAAAAAAAATCTGGTAAAACTGCTCACTCAGAGTAACATTAATAAAAGTGCCTTGCCTTGCACGCTCAGCCTGTCAGTCAGTCATCAGGGCAGAGAAACCACCGTTGTGGCTGCTCGTCTAAGAGGAAGTGTAACGTCAACAGCACCGCGACCGCTTTCGGCTCGCCATTAATATCACCTCGCCATTAATATCACCTCGCCATTAATATCACCTCACCATTAATATCACCTCGCCATTAATATCACCTCACCATTAATATCACCTCACCATTAATATCACCTCGCCATTAATATCACCTCGCCATTAATATCACCTCACCATTAATATCACCTCGCCATTAATATCACCTCACCATTAATATCACCTCGCCACTAATATCACCTCGCCATTAATATCACCTCGCCATTAATATCACCTCGCCATTAATATCATATCGCAGCAATATATAATATCATATCCGCTCTGTGTCAATATGCGGATAGGACAGATAAGCTTACGTGCTCAGGCGCTTTTGGAACCAAAATTTGGCACCGAAAGATTCGATAGTCATAAGATTGGAGTATTTTTTTCGGTACCATAAAAGTATCGACGTTCAGTACCCAGCCCTACAACTTCCGGTTCAGCCGAGGAGCTGTCAAATTGGGCAACGCTTCAACTGTTTTCCTGACATTTTATCAACCCACGTGATAAATTGCGAAAATAACCAGCAGATTAATCAATAATATATTGATTAATATATATAATATAAATGATTGTTAATACTACTGAAAATTCCAGAAAAATATTGTAAGTTGTAGCTCTGCGATAAGCCAACATGGACATTTGGAAAAAGGATAAAATGTATTTGGTCCACTTTTTTTGCATTTCAAAGGTTCTTCTGCAGCCAAACTTCAAATGTCAGAGGTTGATGTTCACAGTAACGGCTTTTGTTTTTCTAAAGCCCCTTTTTCACTTTGCTTTGGAGCAGTTCCTCATGGTAAAGAAACGGATTATCATATCGAAAAAAGGTCAGCGACATCTGGTTATTTCAGATGTTGTGTGTTTTTTGATTTGTTTCCAGAAACCTGAACGTGAGCTGGGAGCTGACGCTGTGTGATTGTCGCGGGCGGGAGATCACGATGGAGCATAGCCGAGCGTACTTCTTCGAGTCGTCCATGGTCGTCCGCTGGAGTGGACCGAGCTTCCTCACGTACCGTCAGCTCAGCAACATCCAGCTGTACGGATTCAGGAAGGAGACACTGAGGTAAGACACGCTTCTTCCTCCGTCACAACTAGGGCTGCACGATGTGAGGAAAATATGCGATAACGTTGTAGAATATCGCGATATTACTTGCGATAAATGAACAGATATTAAAGTGTACTCAGTTCTGCCTTCCTGCTGCTTTCAGTATTGTTCTAAAACACTTCTTAACTTCTCCTTCTACAGTTCTTAAAACTAGGGATGGACCAAATATTCGGCCACCGAAAATTTTCAACCCAAAAGGGCGTTTTCGGCCGAAAATGTTGTGATGACGCAAGCAGAAACTGCGACCTGCACGTGTGTCAGTACCCGATTGGTTCCACCTGCAAAGTGTCTCCTAAGCAAAGAGGTTGAGACGGACCACGGAGCGAAAACAATGGAAAGTACTTAGAGCTCTTAGAGTCTGTCAGCACACGTTTCAGTGAGATCTATTCGCATCCTCTGCACCGCGACTGTACTTGATCCGCGTTATAAAGACCATGACTTGGATGCGGAAATAAAGCAGGGCGCATGAGAAATGATCCAGGCCGAGATCAGAGCGCAGAAAAAAAGACTTGTCTCTCTGCACCAGATGAGGGCCATGCACCCTTGTTGTCTGATATGTTCAGTGAAATCCTGCAAGAAAGTGCCTCAAATAATAATAATAATAGGTAAGCTATTCTGTTCTTAGGCTACTAGATACTGTATGTGACTATCAGATTGTAGCCATATTTCTGCTAGATATTTTTTTAATTAAACTTTAATATTAATTTATACAATTGCAATGCCTTGATTTTTAGTAAAGTTAGTACACAGTCATAGCCATAAATGCAATGGTACTAATAATTTCTTTCGGTGTTTCGGTTTTCAGTTTTGGTTTCCTCTTTTTCGTTTTTTTTGGTTTCGGCCAAGAATTTTCATTTCGGTGCATCCATACTTAAAACAAATAAAAGGAAATCATTTCTAACATTCTTTTATTGAACAAATTTAACATTGAATTGAACATAAAAGGCACCACTTAAAAAAAGAATGAGTTACATTTAGGCCTGTCGCGATAGTCAATAAATCCAGTTATCGCACGATAAAAAAAAAAATGAGCTCGATAATTTTTCCGGCTGCAATAATTCCCATTTGCATGCTTGTTTGTTTTCCTCGTATCTCTCTACCAAAGAGACTGGAGGACCACTCTCGGTTCCTTAGCGTAACGAGGAGTGAACCCTCTTTGTCAGGCGCATGGTCTTTGTGTGGGCGGGACTCCAGGCAGAGAGAGGCAGAGAGAGCGAGAGATGCTAGTTGAGAGTTGGAGCAGGGTTTCCCGCAGCACTTTGCAGTTAAAGCGCAGTCAAAAAAAAAAGTATATGAGCAATATCAACCGTTACTCGCATCCCGTTTTCTCCCGTTCCCACACAGCTGACAACCTGCGGGCGGGGGAGACAGGCTTGGATAAATATAGAGTACTAGGCTCGGACATACACGCCACTGTGGACTCGTCAGTCTCGCAAGTGGTTTCAGGAAAGTGGCTGCATGTGTCCGACAATGCACAGAACATTAACGGTACAAGCCTACAGCTGTCCGCGGACACTGTGTGTGTGTGTGTGTGTGTGTGTGTGTGTGTGTGTGTGTGTGTGTGTGTGTGTGTGTGTGTGTGTCGGCCCGCTCCGACCTGAAGAGGAGCAGAAACCGCACCTTTGCCAAAATGAAGACTGAAAAACAGAACTATTGTGGTACATTTACTCGCCATGTGGCAGATAGCCATACAGATAGATTTAATTTATTAATTATATATTATTTAAATTTAATATTTAGTGTTAAATATTTGTAAAATGTAGTACAGAGTCTGTAGTCTGAGAACTTACGTGTCACAAACGGCAATCCCACAACTGTACATCAGCGTGAAAGACGACATACTAAAGGAGATCAAAGACATATTGTGGATATTTAAAATGTCTTCCAGTTCCAGTGTTAAATATTCTTTAGAAATAAAAGTGTATTGATCTTTGAAAAGGTGTACCTGCATTATTATGCCATTATCATTATATTAGATGCAAATGGTCCTTCGATGACAATATTATCGTTTATCGCAATAATTTCTGGGACAATTTATCGTCCAGCAAAATTTGTTTTCGTGACAGGCCTAGTTACATTTTAATTTGCAGTTTTCTACGGATATTTTCTGTCAACTAACACCAAAAATTGCATCTATCGCGATATGTTGCAGCCTTTTGTGACATGTATATTGCGCTAGTTGATATTGCGATGACAATAAAATAACAATGTACTGTGCAGCCCTATTCCCAACGCCTCGCCCCTTTTCATCACCATACTTTCACCACTCCTTCCTCTTCTCAATTCTCTCCATCAGGCCTGGCTGGCGCTCTCTGATCATAAAGCAGGACACCAAGGTTCCTGTTCGCTACATTGGCAAAGACAAACTAGTCAAGCTGAGGCATCTGCGGCCCTGCTTCCTCATAGGCACCTGGAGGGTAAGTGTTCAACACACAGCTTTATGGCTGCAAAGATTACTCGATTAGTAGTCATTTTTTGTCTCAAAAAAAAAAAAGTTAAACTTCTGATTCCAGCTTCTTCAATTTAAATATTTTCTAGTTTCTTCTCTCCTCTGTGACAGTAAACTGAATATCTTTGAGTTGTGGACACAACAAGACATTTGAGGACGTCATCTCGGGCTTTTTGGGAAACACTGATCCACATTTATCAGTACTTTCTGACATTTTATAGATCAAACAACTGATTGAACAGATTAATCAACTGTGAAAATAATCGTTACTACACATACCTACACTTCTTAAAGTGCTCATATTATGCTAATTTTCAGGTTCATAATTGTATTTAGAGGTTGTACCAGAATAGGTTTATGTGGTTTAATGTTCAGAAAACACTATCTTTTTGTTGTGCTGCACATTGCTGCAGCTCCTCTTTTGTGTTGAGCTCTCTGTTTCAGCTACAGAGTGAGACATCACACTTCTGTATGAGGGGCGTACCCTGACAGTACCTAGGTAAGGACTACTAGCCAGTCAGAAGCAGAGTATGAGGGCGTACCCTGACAGTACCTAGGTAAGGACTACTAGCCAGTCAGAAGCAGAGTATGAGGGCGTACCCTGACAGTACCTAGGTAAGGACTACTAGCCAGTCAGAAGCAGAGTATGAGGGCGTGTCCTGACAGTACCTAGGTAAGGACTACTAGCCAGTCAGAAGCAGAGTATGAGGGTGTGCCATGACAGTACCTAGTTAATGACTACTAGCCAGTCAGAAGCAGAGTATGAGGGAGTGCCCTGACAGTACCTAGGTAAGGACTACTAGCCAGTCAGAAGCAGAGTATGAGGGCGTGCCCTGACAGTACCTAGGTAAGGACTACTAGCCAGTCAGAAGCAGAGTATGAGGGAGTGCCCTGACAGTACCTAGGTAAGGACTACTAGCCAGTCAGAAGCAGAGTATGAGGGTGTACCATGCTAGCAGCTAGGCGAGCATTATAACGTGTGTTACAAAGTGACCACGTTGGTCTCTGAAGTAAAGGCTGGACTACAACAGAGCTGTTTGGAGCAGTTGGTGAACAGGGTTTTCTGTTGGAGATGGTAAGTCCCTTTGGGGGGGGGACTTTGGGCTTTTTAATTTGTAAACCTATAACGTAGCACCAAAAAGAAAAGTAACACAATAAAGGAAAGGGAAAAGGCCAAAAAACATAATATGAGCACTTTAATGGCTGCACCATTTCATCAAATATAAATTAATTTTATCCACATTTCGTAAAAAGAAATCGTGGAATCCCTGGAAAGTTCTGAATATGGACTAGAAGATGTAATATAATGTCAGGGTAGTACAGATAGAAAGTGACTGTAACGACTGTAAGCCATGATACAGGCTTGGTGTTATATAATAGTAAATGCTGTTTGTTTCCTTAAACTGACTGGTTTCACATCACTTTTCCATGTTTTTATAATGTGAACAAAAATAATAGGCTAACCATGGTATAGCCTTCATCATGGTCAGCCTGCACTTCCACAAGTTGGTGGAGAAGAGTCTGCTGGGATCTCCAGTCTGGTAGGTTCATATCTCTCTCTCTCTCTCTCTCTCTCTCTCTCTCTCTCTCTCTCTCTCTCTCTCTCTCTCTCTCTCTCTCTCTCTCTCTGTGTCTGTCTCTCTCTGTGTCTCTCTGTGTCTGTCAAGTTCTGTCAGTGAAGTTGAGTCGTCCCTCTGCTGGTCACATCACTACAGCTTTATAAACCCAGATAATAACAGATGCCTGAGGGTGAAACGTTTTGATTTGTTCAATTTTTTTTATATTATAAAATGCCAATAATGGAAATGATAAAAATAGATCAGAGTAGATCAGAAAATGGTGAGAATATACATTGTTGTGTGACTACACCAATAATGTTTTTTTATCGTATGAAAATTGTATTTCCAAATATTTAAAAGCAAATTTTATCCTTTTTAAAATTAACCTTTGAGCATTTTTTTTCACTTCAGTCTTATTTTTAAAATGGTACTATGTTATCTTTGTTGTATATATTTTCTATGTTGTACATATTGTATTTTGTTTAAGTTAAGTTCAGTACTAGAGGGTGAAACAAAGTATTTGACTGCACAATGCAGAGATGTGAAAAATTGAATTGCTGTTAAAATACTTGACTAAATAAATTAATCCGATCAGTGATTCACTTATAACTAAATAAATGTTACGTTGCTCCGGCTAATGTGCTGCTGCAAATAATGAGGTCCGCCATCATCTAAAGATTAATCCTTTATTTTATAAATGCATTTAAAAACACCTACAAGAAGACTGACTGTAAAAGATCAACAACGAGCAGACGAGTTCTAAAATCATCACTCGCACACAGCTGAGGTTGAAAACCTGTGTGGCTTCCCAGATCCTAATTGCCCCCCACACCTTCTCACCTGTGATTCCCTTTCTAACCTCTGATTACCACACACACACACACAGGTGCGCAGGTGACGTAGTAAACAAAACATTCACACAAACTACCACACACACTATACACGTAATACACACACACACACACAGCACATGTCAAAATTGGCTACGACACTACTTGCACGTACATTTGGCGTGTGGCATTTGGCTAATGTAGGTAACTTTATTTAAAGCATTCTGTACACTACTGTATATACTGCCCACTTATGGCGGTCTTACAGAAAAAAGGGCATTCAGAGACTGAATGTAGCGTCTAATGACAAACGAGATGGTGTAGTGCTAGTCAAATGTTTGTTAGCGTTGGTGTGCCTTCATCAGAAACCTTATTTATCGATACGTGTGTAGGATGTCTGTCTCAGAAAACAGAATTACTGTATACAAGCTTTAGCCTACATTGATTTTAGCTCTGTCAGGTTCGCATCTAGACTGTGGAGACATTGGTGCTCCTGTTTGTATGTTACAGGTGAAGGTTGTTGACCTTTTATTAATTTATATGAATTGTACTATATAGTTGTCATATGTTTGTAAATATTGGCATTTTTAATGTACTATCAGTCCTTCCAGAGTTTTTTTGTGATTATTGCGGGCAAAAATCCTTGATTATGCGGCACGTTTTCTTAAAAGGTGCGATGGAATATGCGGGATATTTATGCAATTTTATGCGATGAAATTGCGGGATCTTGCAAAAATTGTGGGAATTTGCAAAATTTTTGGGAATTTGCAAAAACTGCGGTTTGATGAAAAAGAGAGAAAAAAAAAGTGATTCCCCCAACATCCTGCTTTTCGATGATGTTCATGTCGCGTAATTACGTCACTTCATAATGTTCCCATGGCAACAGGGGAAAATGGCTGCTCTTGTGTGAAGTAAACGCAACATTTTTCAACTTTCTGCTAAGATATATTATGGGACTTTTTTGCAGCAAAAATGCAGGGATTATGAAATCATACAAGCCCCACATATTTTGCGCGAAAATCTGCAATTTATGCGGCAAAAGTGCGGCGTATTTGAAAAAATGCAGCCCCCGCATAAATATTCGGACTTTGGCTGATTATGCATTGAATTATGCGATCGCATAATCGCGTTTTTCTGGAGGGACTGTACTATGGCCCTTACATTTGTGTCCTAAATAAAGTTGTTGTTGTTGTTGTTGTTGTTATTGTTATTATTATTATTATTATTATTATTATTATTATTATTATTACACTTTGAAAAGTTTTTAAATTAGTTTAGTTCCCTCTCTTTATAATGATCTCTGAAGTGCTACATTCGTCCCGTTTGTCCCTTCCTGCAGCCCATTCTCGGAGCCTGTGGACCTTCCGCCCGCGGATACCTCGGACCCTGACTTTGGTCTGCACGGCTACACTCTGCACTTCGTCCTGCACAACACCGGCGCTGAGATCATGTCGGGACACTTCCGCGAGCTCTCCTGCCGCACAAGTAATACATCATTTTAATCTCTCTATCTGATTTATTATGGCTGTCTATTGCCAATGATACACATACACAGTACAGGCCAAAAGTTTGGACACACCTTCTCATTCAATGCGTTTCCTTTTTATTTTCATGACTATTTACATTGTAGATTCTCACTGAAGGCATCAAAACTATGAATGAACACGTGGAATTATGTACTTAACAAAAAAGTGTGAAATAACCGAAAACATGTCTTATATTTTAGATTCTTCAAAGTAGCCACCCTTTGCTTTTTTATTAATAAGGGAAAAACTTCCACTAATTAACCCTGACAAGGCACACCTGTGAAGGTAAAACCATTTCAGGTGACTACCTCATGAAGCTCATTGAGAGAACACCAAGGGTTTGCAGAGTTATCAAAAAAAGGAAAGGGTGGCTACTTTGAAGAATCTAAAATATAAGACATGTTTTCAGTTATTTCACACTTTTTTGTTAAGTACATAATTCCATATGTGTTCATTCATAGTTTTGATGCCTTGAGTGAGAACTGAACTGTATTTTTTTGAGGAACTACAGGGCACTTGACATCTACAACAGGTCTATAAAATACATTTTACAACAAATTCTTCTTAGGGAAACCAAAAACCAAAGTATAGAATGAAATATTACACCGACTCTCTTACCATTTTAATGTTTCCAGATGTATGAAATCAGGACGATGAGTTGATGTTTTTGGTGGAGCGGTTTGTTTAATAGTCGACTAGGAAGAAAGACAACGTTTTGACAATAAACTCCATCACCACAACAGTATGTGGAGTTAAACTGGACGGGCCCAATAACCTCTGAATAGTTCTACTTGTTGTTAAATTGCAATATGAGCGGCAGCCAACGTGTCTGCCCTATTTCTGATACCATGGCGGCAGAAATTTTGCCATGGCGGGCCGCCACTGCAAAAACAACGTAGAGGATCACTGGACTCACTGGACTTCGTTTTGCCTTTTGCCCTGTATTTATTTTAGCCCCTGAGGCCCCATCAAGGCTGAAGTGGGCCAGAAAGAGAACTGAATCCTCTTTTAAAGTAAACTATGTTAATGCAAAAAGAGCTCCGTCCTTTTTCTGTTGGTCAGTCACTTCTTCAGTTGATTAATGACATCCAGATTTAGAAAAGTGTCTGGAACTGTCCAGGTTGTGGTGTAAATACGTAAAGTTTGTTGTGTTGCTGCGATCAGTTCAGATCCGGGCCGGACTGGTGGAGCTGAGAGTCATCAACCGGACCAACCTGTCCGAGCACAGACCGCTGTCTGGGAACATCAAGATGCCCTGGAAGAGCGAGCCACTGGAGGGCGTAGTGGAGGTACATCTGTCCCACACAATCAAGACTTTACAGACCCTGCTCCAGAACACACACTTAACCAGTCACGGCAGTTTGTTGAAATGTGTTAGTTGACCAATTACTGCGATGACCACTGGTCAAATAAAATCAACATAAACCAACTTTCTTAATATTACAATAATCCTCCAGGGATATGGTTTTCCCTGATATCCTCTGCTAAATCTTTACACCATATCACCATCAAACAATAGATATATTTAGATAGAAATGTAAAGGAATAGTTTGACATTTTAGGAAATGCGCTCATTGGCTTTCTTCTGCAGAGAATTAGATTAGATGATGATACTAGTCTTACATCTGGTTAGGTAAATATGAATATACTGAAATACTACAGCCATTAGCCAGTTAGTTTAGCTTAGCACAAAAACTGGAAACAAGGGGAAAATGGCTAGCCTGGCTCTGGTAACAAGGTAACAACATCTACCTACTAAAGCTTACTGATTAATGATCTATGCAGAGTCTAGACCGTAGCCTACGTAAGTGGCCTACGCAGTTGTGAGGATTTATACTTGTGTCTGCATCGTTCTAGCATATCTTTTTAAGTGAATAGCCTAGCCGGCATATGTGTGTGCATGTGGCAGAGCAAGTGAAAGAGTGAAGGGATTCGAAAGTGACAAAGGGTTAGGTTATGATATGGCACGATATATTTATTAAAATATTGTAGTGCTGTCAGTTAAACGCAGTATTAACGGCATTAACGCAAACCCATTTTAACAGCGTACATTTTTTTTATCGCAAGATTAACGTTCTTTTTGGCCATGCAAACTTTGTCGTTTTTTTTTCACATGCTGTTGCAACAACTAGTAACGTTAGAAAAACTACAACACCACACCGGATCTAGCTAGACCGGAAACACAACAACAGGCACGCCACGCACACTGGTTTGGGGCTAACGTTACGTTTTGAGTGGATGGCGAGCGCGAGATGCCGAAATGGACGCCAATAAGATTCTGAATGGAAAGTTTACTTTAAAAAAAGTTGCCAAATTGTTCCACTGACGAAACCAAAGTGATGTGTGTGTTTTGTTGTTATGAACCGAGCTATCATCGCAGCACGTCCAGTCTGAAATACCACTTGATGGCCGAGCTCACAGCTGATGGCCGAGCACACAGCTGATGGCAATTCCCCCCCCCCCCACCCTCGTCAAAGCACATGGATACCACAACTGAGAACAAACTCCAAGTGAGAATGTTGGCTTGAAATTGAACACTACGTTATATGCCAAGGTATTTTTCAATAAAAAAACATTTGCACAAAGCAAGCCGATCCACTTTTCCATGTTGATAAGCGCATTAAAATGAGAAAAAATAATGGGACAAAAAGAAATCAAGGGACATTTAGAATAGATAAAAATGTGCGATTAATTGTGAGTTAACTATGACATTAATGCGATTAATTGCGACTGAATATTTTAATTGTTTGACAGCACTAAAATATTCTAATATTAGCCTGTCTCAAATGAAATCCTATATCTGTTTATCCAATAACTACTTGCATATACCTAGCTAAAACTAAACACTAAAACAAATAAGAAAACTTAAACACAAGGTCAACTCTATTGAAATAATCAAAAACTACGAGCACTTCATCACACGTCACTGTGATAATTCAGCCAGCAAACCTGCCACACACTGTGGTTGATGATGTCAGGTTTGTTTAGTGACAGCTCAGCAAAGTAAGTTTCGTTTTGGCTCAGCTGTTGTGGGGGGAAAAAAAGGGGACCACATCCCTTTTTTCTTTATTTCAGCTCTGATGGTTGTTTCTTGCGCTGCGTAGAACTGCTGCATCGTATCGCTGACTCTGCTGGACGAGTTCCAGAAACCCTTCTGGTGCGTCAGCTCGCCCATTTGCATCACGATGGCCGTGAAGCAGCAGTCCTTCGACTACAGCGGCGAACACTTTGTGATGGATTTCAAAGACTCGGACGGTCAGGTGAAGATGAAACTGGTCTGGTTTAAGGAGCAGAAGCAGTTCTTCCTCATCAGCCTCACCGTCTACGTTGCTGTTTTCAAAGTCAACAAGCATTTCAGCCGAGCGTACTGAAGCAGAACTGGAGCGCTCGCAAGTTTAGTTTTTTACAGTTCTGATGCAGTGAGTTTGACGTTTTTGTTCAGTGTTACATCAGTTGTTTACAAAAATGCCCTACTTTGTAGGTTTGTTTACGTATTTATCGTACAAAAGTATTCTGTAAGTAGTGGGTAAAATAATTAATTACAAGCTTATCCTGCTAAGGCTTCATGTTAAAAATGTAAAACTTCTAAAATTCTTTATTTGTATTTTGTTCACAATACAGGAAGTGTGTTACCGTTTTTTTGTTTCTATTACATTTGTAGAATAAAAGTACATGTTATATGTAAATACATCTGAGTAAATCCTAAGAGGGCTACATTTTAAGTTTTTTAATTTCAGTATAAACTGAGTCATTTCAGTAAGATATTTTGTTAGTTTTGTTGTACAAAAGCAAGTCTCATTCTGTAAGAATGGAAATAAAGACAAGTTTATGCTGTTGAAGCTTTATGTGTTAGTCAGACAGTTTTCAGTAGAAAAATACAAACCAATGTTTAGAAGAAAAGCTAAAATGAGTTTGTTTTGTTCACAATACAGGAAGTGTGTCTCTGTTTTTGTTTCTATTACACCTGAAGAATAAAGGTACATGTAATGTGTAAATATAAGGGACGAGATCCTGAAAAAGAACTTACGTTTATTTTGAATTTCCTTATTTACAGAGTACATATTCATTTCAAGTTATTTTAGTTTTTGATCAGACATGGCATAATTTCATGTTACTTACAAGCTGCTTTAAAAAGGCAAAACAATTGTTCTTTTATTTACAATGCTCAGAAAATAAATATTTGTGTCACCAAGATTCTGACGTTATTGTTTATGTTTTGACATTTGGATGAAGTTGGATTACAGTTTAATAAAAAAACTAATTAAGTAGAATCTAATCCGTGTGAGAGATGAGTTTCTACCCCGGTTGTTAGCAGATTTTAAACCAAATTAAAACAGAAAAAACAGTCCTAAATTCCACAGAATTTAAGAATGTAAGCGACGTCCCCTGTGTCAACCGCCAATAGACAAGTCAGCTGGTCAAATCAGCTACAAACAATAGAAATAAAATGATCCATAATCCATTTTATTTCTATGTTACAAACTGTAAACTGGTCAAAATGGCAGAGTTTGAGAGAGAGGCTCAACAAGCGCCTGCAAACATGTTAAGTGGTGGAGCGAGAGAGAGAGTGACTGAAGAGAGGGAGCGCCGAAGACAAAGCCGTGAATCGGAGAAATAAAACGTTTTTGCCTATTATGTACTCTAGCAAGCATCTCATTATCACTAACTTTATCCACATTCATATTTTAAGACACTACAAATGATAAACAGAAGTACAAAGACTTAGGGCTGGGCGATAAATCAATTTTATCGATTAACTCAAATGTGTAGTTAAGGTTGATTTTGTTTAAATGAAAATCGGTTTTCTCCTTAAGCTCTTCTTCGATGTTTTTTTTACCGCTAGTTACTACAAATGAGCTTGCTACAGGTATGCTACATTCATGAGACCATGGGATGTTAAAGGTCTCATGGCATGAAAATTTCACTTCATGAGGTTGTTTAACATTAATATGCGTTCCCCCAGTCGGGGAAAAAGACTTCAGATACAGTATTAGGGGACCACTAAGGTCTATATAAAAGATACTTAAGATACAGTATTAGGGGACCACTAAGGTCTATATAAAAGAGACTTCAGATACAGTATTAGGGGACCACTAAGGTCTATATAAAAGAGACTTCAGATACAGTATTAGGGGACCACTAAGGTCTATATAAAAGAGACTTCAGATACAGTATTAGGGGACCACTAAGGTCTATATAAAAGAGACTTCAGATACAGTATTAGGGGACCACTAAGGTCTATATAAAAGAGACTTCAGATACAGTATTAGGGGACCACTAAGGTCTATATAAAAGAGACTTCAGATACAGTATTAGGGGACCACTAAGGTCTATATAAAAGAGACTTCAGATACAGTATTAGGGGACCACTAAGGTCTATATAAAAGAGACTTCAGATACAGTATTAGGGGACCACTAAGGTCTATATAAAAGAGACTTCAGATACAGTATTAGGGGACCACTAAGGTCTATATAAAAGAGACTTCAGATACAGTATTAGAGGACCACTAAGGTCTATATAAAAGAGACTTCAGATACAGTATTAGGGGACCACTAAGGTCTATATAAAAGAGACTTCAGATACAGTATTAGGGGACCACTAAGGTCTATATAAAAGAGACTTCAGATACAGTATTAGGGGACCACTAAGGTCTATATAAAAGAGACTTCAGATACAGTATTAGGGGACCACTAAGGTCTATATAAAAGAGACTTCAGATACAGTATTAGGGGACCACTAAGGTCTATATAAAAGAGACTTCAGATACAGTATTAGGGGACCACTAAGGTCTATATAAAAGAGACTTCAGATACAGTATTAGGGGACCACTAAGGTCTATATAAAAGAGACTTCAGATACAGTATTAGGGGACCACTAAGGTCTATATAAAAGAGACTTCAGATACAGTATTAGGGGACCACTAAGGTCTATATAAAAGAGACTTCAGATACAGTATTAGGGGACCACTAAGGTCTATATAAAAGCATCCAAAGAGCACCATGTCATGGGACCTTTAATGTACGTTACTCAGTAACGGTTGAAAATAGGGGCAAGGTTGCGTGACTAAAGTCAAAATGATTTGAAGTGAATTATCTGTACGTGTGAAAACAGCTTTATCTCACACATCCGTTTTCTTCTTGTTGAATATATATAGCTTAATTATATAATTTTGTCTTTTTTCCCCCCCAAAACAATGGTAGGGAAAACACTCCATTTCCACAAAATTGGCATGAATAATCATTATGGTATACCTGCTGTGTGTGTGTGTGTGTGTGTGAGAGAGAGAGAGAGAGTGTGTGTGTCAGTGTGTATGAGAGAGTCAAAACAAAATAAAGTTAAAACTAGTTTTGAACAATTTCTTTGTCATCTGCAGATTGATTTTAAGTAGGGGGGGAAAAATCGATTTAAATCAGATTTTTTTTGTGAAGAAATCTGGGGTCTGGTTATTAGTAGTAGGATTACTCATCTCTTAACCATAAAGTCTAGGAGTCATTCTCAGGGATTTGTGGGATTTGTCCCTTCCTGTTGATTGATTCTTGGGCCACTCAAACAGACACATCTGTAAAATCTCTCAGGGTTTTTAAGTAGTTTCCTCGCGTCACCACAGTGGACTTGCTCTTGATCCCCAGGCCGGATGGCGCTGGGACGGGCTGTGTCAGGATCCAGAGTCACCTCCACTGCAAACCGATGGCTGCCCTTCAGCTCGGCCTTCTGTCTTTCATGTTCTTCTTTGAGAACACCGAAATCAATTGTACTGAGGTCTAAAACAAGGCAGACACACAATTGTTATTATAAAGTTAGATGTTCCAACTACATGTAAAAGAAACCTCAGGTTTTATGTTAGGTTTACCCATTTATAACTTCAGAAGGGTTAATAATTGTTTAATTTCAAACTTAAAGGTCCCGTAGGTAGGATTGTGAAGATCCAGGACTTAGCCAAAAAATTTGAACATCGACAACTTCTCAGTCCCTTCCCCCCTTTCCGCTAAAGCCCAAAGCGGTCTCCTCAGCCCCTCCCCCCACAAGGGAGAATTAGCAGTGATTGACACGCAGTTAGACACCCCCCACCTGGCCCTGATTGGTGCATCTGAACTGGATTTATTTTTAAATGACCTGCTTCATGTAGTTCTACTGGAACATAGGGTCAGTTTCAGCAAATATGACAGAAAGGTAGTTTTACAAGTCTTACCTACTGCACCTTTTAAAGGGACATTTTCAGAAAATGCGCTTATGCGATTTCTTGCAGAGAGTTTTATGAGGCAATCGACCCCCCTCATATGTGTCTGTTAAATGTAACGCTACAGCCAGCAGCTGCTTAGCTTAGCATAAAGACGTATAAACGCATTAACAGTGTACCCCATAAACTGAATATAAAGATGGACGATCCACTTCCGGCTGAACAAAAGTGAAGCCAAAATATCCCAGATACGAGCTCTGCCAACTTGTAAATTTGGAGCCAGAGTCTGCGCAGTAGTGAGTGATCGGACGGTGGAGCCGCGGTATCGAAGTCCCGCCCATACACCCTGCCAAACCAATTACAAGTCTATAATGACGCTTTGTCACGTTTTTATGGCATCAGATATAGGGTTGGGTACCGTTCACTTTTTTTTCTCCCCGATACAGATACCTGGAATTCGGTTCCGGTACCCAACGGTACCTTTTTCGGTTCTTTCCCTCTGTAATAATCCATCCTATTTACTTGTAACATTTTGTCATACAAAATAAAACCCCTCCCTCTCCCCTACCAAACTCGTCCCTACAGACAATTTTATAATTATTATTTTATAAGCCTAACGTGAACCCATACCGCTTTCGCTTTGCCATTATATACGCTGTTTGCATGACATCTTGAAAAGTGTAAGCACACAACCGCTTTAATAAATTGGCACCGTTTGATTTAAAGTAGGGCTGTCAGCATTAACGCGTTAATCGCGATGTGATTAAGGGCCGAGTATAATGCATAAATTTTTTTTAATCGCATGCCGCCATTTATTAATTTATTTTCACTTTTTTGACTCTTTGCCGCACTTTGCCATACTTCCTCGTAACACATCCTGCTGCTGCAGAAATAGCAAAGCGGATTTCGGTGCCTCATTCCGGTGCCACTTATATGTCTGCACTTCTCTCTGATGCTCTGAAACATACAGGCAAGAGAAACATCGCTGCACGTGACGCTAGTTAACACTGCACTCGACGGCAGCTAACTTTAGCCAACCGCTAGCTAGTAGCTGGATTAAACACAGTTACAATGGTGACAGCTAAAGCTAAACGGTGTAAAGTTTGTCTGTGTTTCACTGTAGAGGATTCCGACACCGGGATGTAACAATCTGCAGCTGCCGTCGGAAAAACACAGATGTTGCGTTCAATGAAACTGGTAACCTACAGCCTCTTGGTGCATTCAAAGTTATTGTTAAATGCTCTTTTCCCATGTGGTGGTTGTTTTTGTCGTTCAACAGCTATTTACTAGTAAAATTAGTTATTGTTATAGTTATTACATTATTATTAAATCATTTAATTTTGACCATATGGCCTTAGCAATAAACAAGTGGTTCTTTAGTGTCGCAAACTGTTTAGTACCCTTCTTTTTTTTTTTTTTACTTTCTTAAAGTATCGGTTAAGGCACCGGTACCGTTTTAAAAGTACCGCTTTAGCACCGGTATCCAAACCAAACAATACCCAACCCTAATATTGACTCTAGATTCAAATGTGTGACTAGATTCACACATTTTTCTTTTGTCTACAGTAAATAAATAATAAACAAATACAAATCTTAAAATCAAGTTCATAAAGTCACTTTCTTTGCATTAATTTGATTCCCAAACTCTGGTAAGAATTGCTTTCCATTGTTAATATATACTTAAACAGTTCTGAAATGCAAAATCATAGAATTTTAATCGTGATAAAACATGCGATTAATCGCAATTCACTATAGAAATTCAGCGATTAATCGCGATTTGAAAAAAATGTATCATTTGACAGCCCTTATTTAAAGTCAATCATCGGTACCTTAAAAAATTACCAAGTTCGGTACCCAACCCTAATCAAATAACTAATAAAAACCAAACTGATCATAAAAAAACACTTGAACAAACATCAGCGTCATCGGAATTACCTAAAATGACAGAAACCACCTTTGTACTGATTGATTAACAAATCATATCTTGTTTGTTTAATATGTTCAAAATCTGAAGTGCTCAAACGACAACTTGTGGTTTAACAGGGGCCTAATAATCACGACTATTTTTTTTGGCTGAGTTAGAACAAACTTTTCATATTAACCCAATTTGTCCGTTGGTTACATCTTTGCATTTAGACAAACCTCTCCTGAAACCTCCATCTTATTGCGGTGGTGCTGATGGTCTTCATATTTTCAGATCGTTACCTTCCCCCAACTTACCTTTTGGATCCTGGGATGAGTTTTGTAAACCCTGTACCAGGTCATTCCTGCTGATCTTCTCTAAGACCGTCATGGTTTCCTTCATAGCTCCGGTGCCACCATACTTGTGTGCCATCAGATCCACTGTGTCCTGCCTGTCCGCCTTCTCCAGCTGAGCCGCCGAGATGTCATCCTGCTTTAGGAACCACTTGAATTTCTTGAACTCATCGTCTTTTAATTCCTGCAGTGCTTTCCAGAGCTTCACTGAAGGTTTCGCCATTTTTTACTCCCTGGTAAAAAATAAATTATTGAGAAATAGACCTTTTTCACGGCAGACATGTCGACATGTCATAGTAGGAAAAGCACAGGTGTATTCAAAGCCATTAATGATGGCTGCATTCCACTTAGGAGAGGCTCTGGTATTAAACCATTAATGATGGCTGCATTCCACTTAGGAGAGGCCCTGGTATTAAACCATTACTGATGGCTGCATTCCACTTAGGAGAGGCCCTGGTATTAAACCATTAATGATGGCTGCATTGCACTTAGGAGAGGCCCTGGTATTAAACCATTAATGATTGCTGCATTCCACTTAGGAGAGGCCCTGGTATTAAACCTTTACTGATGGCTGCATTCCACTTAGGAGAGGCCCTGGTATTAAACCATTAATGATGGCTGCATTCCACTTAGGAGAGGTCCTGGTATTAAACCATTAATGATGGCTGCATTGCACTTAGGAGAGGTCCTGGTATTAAACCATTACTGATGGCTGCATTCCACTTAGGAGAGGTCCTGGTATTAAACCATTAATGATGGCTGCATTCCACTTAGGAGAGGCCCTGGTATTAAACCATTACTGATGGCTGCATTCCACTTAGGAGAGGTCCTGGTATTAAACCATTAATGATTGCTGCATTCCACTTAGGAGAGGCCCTGGTATTGTGCATGCTGACTCACTGAAATGGGCCTTTTTTCACAGCAGACATTTTGACTTGTCATAGTAGGAAAAACGCAGCTGAAATTGCTTTTCCTACTATGACATGTCGACATGTCTGCCGTGAAAGGTCTATAGCTTACTGGGACCAAGGGGGGTAATCTTCGCTTCAGAACTCGAACCTCCTATGGCGCCATTTTGATGCTACAAAGCGATCACCTCCCGTTAGCATTCCATTGATTCCCATTCATTTTGACGTCACTTTGACAGCGAATAACTTTACATCTGAAGCGTTTAAAGACTCTATTTGTCCATTGTTTATTTCTAAAGAAACACGACAATGTATAAAAGGATCCATTACCTTGTATCTCACGTTATGGCTCCGTAGCAGACGTTTTTGTAAAAGTAGGCCACCGATTGGGATTGGGATAATCAAGCGACTTACTGTCGCACAGTAGAGGAATTACCGTATAGTACAGAAGAAGCTCGAAGGCAGTTTCAACTTACATGAGCTGTTTAAGTTTAATTACTAATGTTAACTAGCATTTTAGTTAGCAATAATTTGCCTGTGCCTATGTTATCTACTTACTACTTACACTCTCCGTCTCTGTAAGATTGGGAATGATTGAGATTTCTCTTGGCACAGCTACCAGAAGACTTACAACTTTCAGACAGGTTGCTCACGTCACATTTACGTTGTCTCTCTCAGTTGGAGGCTGCGCAGTAACGCTCAGACAGCACCGGAAAAGTGCTTCTAATATCCTTCACTGGTCTCCGTCCAGAGACACAGGATCTGTTGGTCCAGTTTATATACTGTCTATGACTGGGACACTTGATGGAACTGAGCCATTGTTAAGTTTATCAATTTCAGCTGTGCTTTTCCTACTGTGACAAGTCAAAATGTCTGCTGTGAAAAAGGTCCATTGAACTGTTTTCTGTTTCTGGATAAAATTTTCTTCTACAGATGTGAACAACTTGTGAATAATAATATTAATAATAATGCTGATTCCAGGACAGACAGGACTAGAAAAAGTACACACATCAAATTTACAGTAGCCTCACAAAGATGTAAGAGCCACAGAGGACCAAGTATTCACTTTGAAGTCTTGCTGTTCTATTTAAACAAGAAACACTGAAATGTGGGTTTTCTAATCGGTTTTAATTCAACTCACCAAGCAGAATTCAAGACGAGTTCTCCAAATGTAGAAAAATGAGCAACGCAGATGTTCTATTTAATCCAACTCTTGGTATATTATACTAAAAGTTGCCTTTGAGTATCCAGATTAAGTTTGCAATCTTTATTCAAGGAGAGGTGGATGTTGTTCCTTGACTTCCTCTTTTTCCAGTAAATCTTCTGTCTTGAAAACAATACTTGCGTTCGTCACAAGCCACAACTGTTTTCTTTTACTGTTAATCTTTCCCGTCATGAAGCTCTATGTGAGCACACTCCCAAAGCATCAGACCAGCTCATAAAAATATACCTTTGTTGGGAGATGTAGCAAAATATACCTTCTTTCTAAACTTAGTAATTGTTCAGAGGCAAAAGGAGTCTGAGTCACTCTAATGAAAACTAATGAAAGCAGCTTCCCCAACACACTTCGGCCTTCAAACAGCTGATCACATATGTTTTTTTCAGGGTGAATTTTTATATCTATTTGAATCCATATCAACACATGAATTGACGAGATGACATGCAGAGTTACAAGACAAGAGGTCACATTTACATTTTGTTTTCAGCTCATTCTGGTTACAGTTTGTTAGTTTTGGCTGAAACTGAGGCGTCTCTCCAGAATCAATTTCCTTTTTTTAGCTCTGTTTATAGAGTGAGAAAGCACGCAGATGACAGCGGAGATGAGTATCGCTCTGCAAGACTTGTCAGGGATGTTTTAAAACATTTATTTCTGCTGTTAAAACTTCACTTCAACTTAAAGTAAAACCAACAGCCAACCGCAGGTCAAAGTCAGCAGCAGTGCAATGTGAGAACTGCACAACAGAGATCGGTCTGACTTCCCTCTTGCAGGTTTAAACATGAGGCTTCTCGTGATTAGCTGAGGAGCGGTTTACCACATATGAAGAAATGTGTTTCAATGACAATGCATTGCCTTCCTGTTTCTGGCACCTTGTCAGCATTGTGAGGAGCCTGTATTCCCCTAATGACTTTCGTCCCATAGCTTTGACTTCTATTGTAATGAAATTCCTTGAGAAATGTGTAGTGTCCCAGCTTAAGGCAGAGGTTGAGCCAGTGTTAGACACTTATAAACATGAATACAGTACAGAAGATGCCGTCGTCTGCATTTCGCATCTTACTTTTAAACACCTTGAGGATACAAAAGCCTATTCTAGAATATTATTTATCGATTTCAGTTCAGCGTTTAATACCGTACAACCCTATCTGCTTTTAAAGAAACTGAATGATATGCATGTTAACCCTGCCCTGATCAAATGGTTTCACTCCTTTTTAACTAACAGGACACAACAGGTGAAAGTCAATGGCGTGCTGTCAGAGAACCCTTCTGTGTACCACGATGAGATAGATACCTTTTAACAAGTGGTGTGACCTGTGTTGTTAACTGGAACCTGCGGTAAGAGATTGCGGGTGTAACAAGTTTCTGACCGCGCTCTCAGTCACACACCGGCCATTTAGCAGGAAGAGGGGAGGGAGAACAGTGAGCTGCAGGCCCTGGAGCTCTGTCAGGGCACCGGCGTTTGGTAGTCCTGTCACCCAGAAAGGGTGAGTTTGCGTGGGTATTGAGAACCGCGGGCTGCCGGCCATGACGGAGCTCAATCGAGCTCACAGCAGGCCGGGGTCTGGAAGGAGGACAGGCAGAGCGGCGATGTAGCAACCCAGGCAGCACTGGCCGCTGAACTCCAACACACAATTCGGAAAAAATTTGCAATTAGCCATCAATTTTCATAAAACGGCCCATATTTGAGCTTTAAAAAAGTTTCAGAAGTGCATTTTGTAATGGAATAGCAGAGATCTGCGCGACCTAGATTCAGAAGACTACCTGATCTCAGATCAGCCTAAGTAAATGTTGGGGCGTGACAAAGAGAGACTAGAGCCAAATGAGGAGGAGCCGCCGAGTTGACGTCAACTAGGCAGCTCGTTGAGATTTGCGTTTGAATTTTGCATTCTATCACCCCTTTAAAGTCAATTTGTCAAACAAATCATCTACAAATCCTTCCAGTCACACACATATTGCACATACACATAGCAAGTGCTTTAGAAAAAGTTCATCATCTCAACTAAACCTTCAAAGATATTTTTTTAAACTAAGGAAATTATCAATTATTTTATACCTCTTGAATGATATTTCACATTTTAAAGCCCAATTTTAAAACCAAATTCATTAAATCAATGAAACTATCATCAACTGTATTTAGTTTTTAAAATTTCAGCCAGCCAACCTGCCCACATTGTGGCAGTCTTGGGACTTACTGTAAGACTGTTTTCACTTAAAAATGACACAAATTTAATTTTGGAAGAAAAGCTTTATTTGCAAAAATATTAACAAAACATGTATTTATTAATTTCAATGATTTGCGTTAGTTTCAAAGCCAAACACCAAATATTATGTAAATACATTACATTTAGTACATTTTATAACGTTGGGCTGTTAAAACTAGTTGGCCCACATAAATGAAATATCAGACTTGTAAAATGTGAATTCTGTTGTTAAATTTAAAAAAATCAATCCGTGAATGTAATACACATTTACATCCAACCAAATGTCTAAAAAATAAAATAAAAATATATTTCTCAATTCGTTTGAGTGTAGCCACTTTCAATTTATATTGGTACATATATACACATTTTATAATACATATTGGTCATGTTGATAAGTCAAAGTGGAGAATGCGTTTACAATGGTAAAAGTAGTAAATACAGCAAAAATAGAAACAAGCAAATGAAGCATTAACAAAATTTACCAGAGACTGTTAGCATTTCAACCCTTAGTTGCATATTATGGCACTGATTGTTTTTAACTCCGGTGGGCGAGATTTTCGGAGTATGACGTGATGTGCTCTGTCTCTATACTGTATAGACAGCTTTTCATTTGATAGAAGTGGCATGCGTACATGTATGCTCTCATGTGTTAATAAAGTACAAGATACTAACAAAAGTCGGACCTGCACCGCAAGTGCTTCAAAACTCCACTGGCTACTTTAAGGTGATACAATGTAGACCTTTATTATTCTCATAGGTACTGACCGTGATTCACAGCAACTCTGACCAACTTCAAGCTAAGCAATCAACTAGAATACCTGAGAACACCAGTAAATACAAGTGTGATTAATCGTTTACAAATGATTAACAGGACAAATGATCAAGGGGGCAGAGTTTTCACCATTGTTATTAGTACAAGGACTAAAGTATGGAAGGAGTTTCTCAGTGAAGGAGCAGTCAGTAAAGGCGTAGAGACGATCTGCAACATCTACGTCATAAAAAGAAACCAGACCCTCCTCATAATCCACAAACACCCCCACCTTCTGAGGATGGTGATTCAGAGAGAGAGAGACCGGATCATCATCATTAGCTGTGTACTCATCTCCATTCCTCATCCTTATAGTCCAGTAGCCATCCTCTGGAATTGTTGTTATATTTCCTTTTCTGTTGATCGACTCTTTGGCAACTCCTAAAGTCCAGGCAGTCTTCCCTTTAACCTGAACCTCAAAGTAAAATTTTCCTGAAGAGAAACTCTGGTTTCCTAAGATGTTCACACATCTGTAAAATCTCTCAGGGTTGTCTGGTAGTTTCTTCCTCACATCACCATGATGTACTTGTTTCCGATCACCAGACAGGATGAGGTGAGGATGTGCTGTATCAGGATCCAGAGTCACATCCACTGCAAACTCCTGGACGCTCTTCAGCTCAGCCTTCTTTCTTTCATGTTCTTCTTTGAGAACACTGAAATCCTGTGTCTTAAGGTTCTGTAGGTGATTGGCCGGAGAGATAATCAGAGGGGCAGAGTTTTTACCACCATCATTAGTACAAGGACTGAGGAATGGGTAGAGTTTCTCAGTGAAGGAGCAGCCGGTATATGAGTAGAGAAGATCTGCAGCATCTGCGTCATAAAAGGAGACCAGACCTTCATCATAATCTACAAACACTCCCACCCTTTGAGGATGTGATTTCATATGGAGATTAACTAATGGGTCATCAGTAGCCTCATACACATCTCCATTCTCCAAACAAATAGTCCAGATACCCTCTTTGGGACTCAATGTGACATCCCCCTTTCTTTTAATCGACTCTTTGGCAACTCCTAAAGTCCAGGCAGTCTTCCCTTTAACCTGAACCTCAAAGTAAAATCTTCCTGAAGAGAAACTCTGGTTTCCTAAGATGTTCACACATCTGTAAAATCTCTCAGGGTTGTCTGGTAGTTTCTTCCTCACATCACCATGATGTACTTGTTTCCGATCACCAGACAGGATGAGGTGAGGATGTGCTGTATCAGGATCCAGAGTCACATCCACTGCAAACTCCTGGACGCTCTTCAGCTCAGCCTTCTTTCTTTCATGTTCTTCTTTGAGAACACCGAAATCCTGTGTCTTAAGGTTCTGTAGGTGATTGGCCGGAGAGATAATCAGAGGGGCAGAGTTTTTACCACCATTATTAGTACAAGGACTGAGGAATGGGTAGAGTTTCTCAGTGAAGGAGCAGCTGGTATATGAGTAGAGAAGATCTGCAGCATCTGCGTCATAAAAGGAGACCAGACCTTCGTCATAATCTACAAACACTCCCACCCTTTGAGGATGGTGATTCGGAGAGAGAGAGACTGGACAATCATCATTAGCTTCATACTCCTCTCCATTCCTCATCATTATAGTCCAGTAGCCATTCTCTGGGCTTGCTGTGATACTTCCTTTTCTCTTGATCGAATTTTTAGCCACTCCCAAAACCCAGGCAGTCTTCCCTTTAACCTGAACCTCAAAGTAAAATCTTCCTGATGAGAAACTCTGCTTTCCTAAAATGTTCACACATGTTTCAAATCTCTCAGGGTTGTGTGGTAGTTTCTTCCTCACATCACCATGATGTACTTGTTTCCGATCACTAGACAGGATGAGATGAGGATGTGCTGTATCAGGATCCAGAGTCACATCCACTGCAAACTGCTGGACGCTCTTCAGCTTGGGCTTCTTTCTGTTGTTGTCTTTGTGAGCACCATCTAAAACAAAGCAGAGTACACACAGACTTAATAATTACATTTAAAAGTTAGAAAACGAAGGTTTAACCTCATTATACCTTATACTTGTACTGTAGAGAGCAAAACGGATGCATTTATCTTGCACTGCATTTCAGTTGGTTGGCCTGCCTCAAAAATAGGACAATGCATTTGTTTTTCCAAAGCAATTTCAGGAAAAAGGGGGCACTCTAGTGATTGAGAGAGTATACCAACTAGGCATGCTTGATGGTTGCATATGCCAAACCAATGTTTGGAGTACCTATCTGTGTTGGAGGGGTCTTACAGAGATCGTTAGGTGTGGACTTGGCAGTTCCACTAAAATAATGTACAAAAATGTAATCGGTGTATGCCCAGACACTGTGTAACACCAACTACCACGGCAAGCCTAGTTTGGTGCATTGTAAATCAAATGGCGAAAGTAAAGGCCTTGACATGCAGACCCCCAGCTTTAGAAAAACACTTATGCTATGCAGAATGCAACCTTTCTGGTGGTGAAGGACCCAGACGTGGAGGTGTTGTGGAAGGGGATATGACAGCAACTAGATCTAGATGGGCTCACCTCTAAGCATAATGCCAGAAACAAATTCCTGGATGGACTAGACTCTTAATTTTCCAGAGTTGCCCACGCCGCTTCTCCTTAAATATCTGATAGAGCCCAGTCGGCCGCCCAGAAGTTCACATTGAGTGAGTGCGCCTGTTAATGATGTTTCTATCGTGCGGCTGCCGCTACCAGAAGTAAACAAAGAACAAGGGTGCCACAAAAACGTCAATGAAAAAGTCTAACTGGAGAGACGGCTAGATTCTGGAACTTATGTCGGTACGGACCGATGCTGAAATCATCATGATTCGTATTGGTTTTACCCTCTTATGGACATTTTTTTTTAATTCTTTTTTAGAATGAATATTCAAATGTCATTTTTCGCCAGTATTGATAGCCCTAGCTCATATATCTCCCTAGTTCTGCAATACCCCTTTCACTCAATGGCTCAATCAGGGTTATACCCAGGTCGACTGTGTGTTATACCTCTTTCACACCACTGACATGGGTTGGGCCATGGTTGTCTGATCAGGGTTCAATCCTTCTTTTGAAAATTCAAACCAATTCATAACAATTACGTATTAAGTGCTAGAAATGGGCAGGGCTTTACACGTCATATTTAGTGAACATCATACTCATCATACCACAAGAACTAATGTTTTGTAGCTACTTGAATCTGTCATTGTAGAGAGAAAATTAAAGCTTATTTTGTTTGTTTTGCAGTGATTACGTTCCAAAGCACAAATAAATAACCATCAAACACTTATCAGATGGCTTTGTGCTGACTGATTTCTCTGCATATTTATTTAAAGTAGCCTAGAAATCCAGACGCACCCTAGCGGCAGCAAATTTAATTTGCAGCCAGGGGGGTCTAGGCACTCTCCGTTGATTTGCGAGCTGGAAAAAAATAAATCTGGTCAGGCCAATCACATCGTGTATAGAGTCGGTGGGCGGGCTTATGGCTGCTGCTGCTGGTGAACAGAGGTCTTCTGGAAGACTTGGAGTTCAGCTTTTCTTTGAGAAAAGAACAAAGAACAGCACTGAAATCATTCTTAAAAAAGGAAGATGTGTTCGGAGTTTTGCCGACCAGATACAGCAAAAGTTAAGTTTAATCTATCAACTAGCTTCACTACCTTCTTCGTTGCTCTGATTGGTTGTAGCGCTATCCTATCGCGTGCAGAGGGAATTTGAAAGACAACCGTTTATCCTGCTCCTCTGATTGACCTCCGTCAATGGTGAGTTCCCAGACCCAACATCTTGATGTGGGTCTGGCTTGTCAGGCTAAGCGTAAAGCACAGTGGCACAGAATGTATGTTCATAGTGTGCGGTGACCATAGGCGGCAGCCTGTGACAATTGCCCCACTGTCATTTCCAACCAATCACATTATTCGTCCCGCCCCAGCTGGCAGCGACCCAGGTCGTGCGTAATTCACATTTAAATCGACCCTAGCCTACCCTGATCCAGCCCACCGGGCGACCTGGGTCGCGAAGCCAAGTAGATCGGGGAGGGTCTGTATTGAAACACACAGTCGACCTGGGTAAATCCCTGGTTGAGCCATTGGTGTGAAAGGGGTATTAGTCGTTGTTTCATCAGATCAGCGGCGATCTATTGTATGTTGGACACTTGGATCAAGAGAGGAGCAGAGACCAACGGTCATGACCATATGATGGTGTTCCATGATAAATGATGAATTAGTCTTTACGTTTTTTTATTAACACATTTCTATTTACAGAATGTTCATAACTCGTGTCAAAATTTATGAGATGAATGTGACAGTGTTTTTCAGATTTATTTTTTAACCTTCCCCCAAACTTACCTTTTGGTCCCAAGCTGAAGTTTTTTAAACGCTGCACCAGATCATTCCTGCTGATGTTTCCTAAAACCTTCGTGGTTACCTCCAGAGCTCCAGGACCCTGATATTTTTCCACCATCCGATCCACCGTGTCCTGCCTGTCTGCCTTCTCCAACTGAGCCACTGGGATAGCTGAAAAGCCTTCCAGGATGTCATCCTGCTTCAGAAACCACTTGAACTGCTTGAACTGATCATCTGTCAGGTCATTTAGGGTGTTCCAAAGATCAAGTGTTGTCATTGTGGTTCCCTGGTAAAACAAAGAATACTAATAGTTGTAGTTTTTGTAATTGGATGATTAAAAGCCCCTCTTTGACCAAACAGTTCAGGGATGAGGACGTAACGTCACAGTTGCACTGAGTCACAGACTATGGTGTGTAAAACTCCGTTAATTCCAAAAAGTGACCGTTGACTTTTGGTTTTCACACAGGAAACGACCTCCGGTCTCCTAAGGGGGACGTCCTGTGTTTATTTGACCCATCCACCAACCCAACACTGGTCCTTACACAGAATTTGGCTTATACTTTGTCACCTTGCCTTCTTGTTTGCTCACAATAATTACTACAGCAACGGTAGTTAGTTACTAACAAGAAACTATGGGTCGTTATGAGCTGCTTGCACAATCGACCAATACGATCGTTTTCTTGGGTGAGGACGGTCCAGACTGACCTCATGAAGTGGCGTATGTATGACACGCCAATTTGTATGCCATTGTGGCGTGTTATCAAGACTCATAATCGCTTTTTAGCGTGTTTATCAATGCCGTTTGGCCTCCATTGACATCCATTATGTGTGAATTATCGCCGTAGCGAGTAGTATGTAAGGATGGAAGTTCGCGGAGGGAGGGAGGTTGGTTGGGGTGGTAGATGACTAAAACGCAGGACTTTCACCCAAGAGAGCCGGGTCGCGTGTGGCGTTTGTCAACCGTGTTTTTATTGTTTTTAATAAAGCCTTCCCCAGTGTTCTTTTCCTAAACCCAACCGTTTATTATTTTCCTAAGTGTGTGACGTGGTCAACGTCGTTTTTTTGGGTATTGCTAAAGCCTTTCCCAATGTTCTTTTCCTAAAACCAACCTTGTGGTGACGCCACATGGAGTGTATGTTTACATCCGCTGTATACAGCGTAGACATACACGCGGATAGCTCAAAATGCATACAGATAACACGCCATTTGGCTTTAGGAAAGTGGCATGTATGTTTACGCAAAGTCACGATGCCACGTTGGTGTGGAACTAAACTAGGAACCATTCCTGTTCTGAAGAAATTTGACCATTAGGCAAATAAGGGATCAAAAGATGAATGGGTTGTTTGAAGTGCACAGAAAACAATAACAGATCACACACATTTGGATATTTTCATTGTTTCAGCCTTTTTTGAAATGTTTTTTACTGTTGTGAAAGCTAAATACATTACATTCATTTGGCAGATGCTTTTGTCCAAAACGACTTACAATTAGTAGATCCAAACTCCAAAGAAACGAGCTAGATGCATCAACAAGTGGAAGTCCCATAGTTATAAAACTGTTTTATATCTATGGTCCAACCCTTACAAATTATTAGCTATGAACAGATATTCAAAATAGCGATTGTAGTGGTATGTCACAAATGTTCTAATGTTGCTCCAGGTTTTTATGAATTACAGTAGGCAGTCCCATACTGCTCTCTAAAGTTTATATTTACACAAAGACAATAAATTGGGCCAAAAGAATAAACAAACGTACCTCTACAGGAGTTCAAGAACCATCAGTAGTTAACCCCGGATGCTGAGAACAGTTTGGCCTGTGAAAACTTGACATGAAGTACTTATGATTAGTTACTGCACTTGAGAGATCAAAGGTCAGCTGTTGATCAGGAGCACATTAGGTATTCAGTGTCTTTCTGCGAGAAAATTCAGCACGGAAGATGCTTGTCACCATTACGAGAAGAAGCCCCTCCTGTATCAGCTGCCAATGCTGCTACAGTTGTTGATGATTAACATCCGGCCTGTTTCCTTTGGTTGAGCAAGCTGCAAACCGGCAGGCCAGGCAAATTCATTTATATTGCACATTTCATACACACAAGTGCTGGAATTACATCATACAGTAATTGCTGCCTCCTGTTTCCGCAGGTTTCTGGAATTTGCTTGGCCTGTCAGCTGAACCCCAGTCAGGGAAGCAACTGTGGCTCCACCTCACAGCAAGTATTTTGGCACTATAACTGACATGTCCCTGAATTGTTTAAGATGTGCCGTCTTACTGCTTCTATAAAAACAATAAACAAATACATTAATTAACCCATATATTATTTGCAATGTTATGTGCCCTTGCTCACAGCTATGGGCTGGCTACATTGCACATATAATCTATGCAGAGCCATATGTAATCGGCGTATTAAGGCCTCTGCAAAATGAGAGAGAGGCAGGAAAGAGGATTGAAAAGCCAGTAGATTTATGATGGCAATGCCGGGTACCTACTGCAGGGCCTAATGATAGGCCAAAACTTTATTTAACACGAATACTGGGCTTCCATAGGACCGCTCACGTTTGTCACATTTTACTGTGTTTTCGATAAAGTGAAACCACTCCCTGCTCTTATCTGCTCCAAACCAGCAGCTGATATGTAAACGTTTTCAGCGCCTCATGCAGAATCATTCTGTATCTCAACTTGAATTATTTTTCTGTGCTAAACAGCTAAATATAAACTGTAATCAAAGTTTATTTTACCAGCATTTACAGTATATTTATCATATTCAAATGCACTCTAGTCATTTAATGAACTTAACACAGAAACAAAACATCCACATTCCTGAATAAAGAAATTATTTCAGTCATATTTTCATTCAGTCACATTTTAATTGAATGGTGCTTAACAAATTTCCATTCAAAAATGTAAAAAAAGTATTATTATTATTGTCAGTATACTGTATTACTGCCTCTGCCTTATACAGGCTTCCCCTCCCTTCTCTCTGTTTTTTTGTTAACAATGAAATAGCAATCATATCTAAGGTGATTAATCTTCCATGGAAAGGGGTGTAATGTTACTATACTGGCTTTCCCGACCGCACTTGAATGCAGCATTATTTCATGGAGAAAGATAGGGAAAAAAAGAGACCGATCGAATGTACTTTGTTGTTAGGTAAACAGTTTGGTGCTTGTGTTTCGTTTTCTTTTTACCCGTATAGCTTTTTAAAACTTTCTTGTGGTAGCGATGGAGGCAGTGATGTTTCCTGTTTACTGCATGGGACTCATGTCACATACTTGGCCATCGCAGACTGGGTCTCAAGTTTTTACCACAGGCTGCTGTGTTTTTCCCCCGGCTCCCCACGCAGCATCACCCGCCACAGTAGGCTACTACCCCTGTTCAAAATAAATGGAAAGACTTGCATTTTTGCCGCACAGTCTGACGGCCGACGCCAGCAATGTAAATGCAGCTGATCGCTCACAGACCTGTCCCGTCTGACACATGTTGAACTCTGGCAGACTCGCTCTCTCCTCGTTTTTCAACATGAAATCAAAAAATAAAAAGCCATCAACTTTGCAGGTTGCACATATGCGAGTAGTTTAAAAAAAATAGTTGCGCGGTCTCAGAAAATTGCAATTTTAGATTTTACACCACTGATTCAAGGACAGAAATAAACTGAGAAAAGTCATCTGCCCAAAATAAAAAGTCTAATGAAAATCTATCAACCTTAAAAATCACAAGAAACTAGACATGTAATGTCCATTCAAACTATAAACAATTTAGCACAGAAAAAGGGGTTATCATAAACTCACCCAGCTGAATTCAGCACAGTCCTTCAAGCCGTCAGATTTAGAAAAATGAACAACACATCTGGATTATTCTGTCTAACAATTCTAGTAAAACAGAAATGGCAATATAAGGTTATGATCCCTCAGTCGATGAGAGGTGGTTAACGTCTTGGCCTTAACTCTCTCTGCACCACTTCCTGTTAGATAAAGTGGAGGGAGGCTTCTCCTCCCCCCTCGAAAAACTTGCTTACATCTGTTACATTTGTTAATTTTTAACTTTACACAAGCGGCTTTATGATCGCAGTGTCAGACCAGCTCCAAAAAGATGAAGAATCACACTGTGTGCAGAATACAGTCAGGACTGGTTTTGTAATACTGTAGCATGGCAAAATTATATCAGCCTCTCTATTGAACATACTCCACCGTAGGGCTGGGCAATATATCGATATTATATTGATATCGTGATATGAGACTAGATATCGTCTTAGATTTTGGATATCGTAATATCGTGAATGACTTAAGTGTTATCTTTTCCTGGTTTTAAAGGCTGCATTACAGTAAAGTGATGTACTTTTCTGAAGAGAAAGTTATCTTTACAAATAGATGTTATTTTGTCTGAAGGGTTTACCAAAAAAAAGGTTTTGTAAATGTTTTGAGTGACAGTTAAATAAGAATATAAATCAGCAGTCATTGGTAAAAGAAACTGGAAGCTTAGCATCAAAATGTGTTCAGATTGAAATAGGAACAGGAACATCATCTCCACACCCTCTAATCTTTAATAAACTTCATCCAGCACTTTGCACTTTGAACAAAAATAGCAGGTGGACCAAACAGTCCGTTGCAAACCATAACTCTAGAATATGAGAAATATGTAGAACATCAGTACATTGCAGTAGTTGTTGTTGACCTTAATTATACATACAATATATTTTATGAAAACTCCATTTCTAAATGACAATCGGTTTAATATTCAAAACACTGTCCAATTTTGATAACAAATACAAATAAACTTCTGTTGTTGCCACATATGACACTTATACTTTGACACTATAGTTTCATGTTAAGTGTAACCAAATGTACTCAACTGCGTATGCGGAAGATTCTGCTGTGTTATTTAGAAAAACATGGACAAGGTTAAACAGCAAATTATGTTGTGTTGCTGAATCACTTTGTCTTCACTTTCTCTATCGCTTCTCTTCAATGGTTTGTTCTCTCTGCTGGGTTCAAGTAATTTGCTTGAAAGTGTAAATGTTTGACTATCTAACTTTATTGCCTGGAAAGATCTTGTCTGTTACCCCATATCTGGCAATACAACATTTATGATTGTGATTGTCAAGAAATAGAAAATGAAACTGTAATGCTGTTATGTGTTGCTATGGTTGCCAACAGGCACAACTCTTATAAAGCTACCACATTTTAAATATTTTTCAAGCATGAAGTGCACATTTGTGTAGCTTGTGTCCTGCCTATGCAGCACCTGTCTATATTTTGTATATCGCATTGCACTTTTCTGCTTTTTTGCACTTCTGGTTGGACGCAAACTGCATTTCATCGTCTTTGTACTTGTATTCTGCACAATGACAATACAGATGAATCTAATCTAATGTTTCAAAGTCCGGCCAACAGACAGTCCCTTATTTTTTTCATCACTCACATTCTTGAACAGGCTGTCGGTTGTAAGGGTCTTTTCCTGTTGTACCTTTTTGCAAACTAAATCTTTTTGGCTAGCCATTTTCTAGCAGGATATTTTCATTCATAACCCCAGTAATTCTTGGCCAGTGACAATGATTGAGTCCTCGGGGTGGCTGTGGCCCACTAATCAAAAGGTTGGTAGTTTAATCTAGGGCTGCAGCTATTGATTATCTTAGTCAAGTATTCTACAGATTATTACATTGATTAATTCAGAAATCGGATAAGAAATACTTTTGCTTTATTAAAGAGCAATAGTAAATATACAAAAGAGAAAATAAGACCGGTCTCTTAAAATGAACAACAAACTCCATTAACTAACCAGCTCTGTGTCACTGCAGTGTGGGAGCTCATCGGCCAGCGGGGGTCCCCAGGTTTTGCTTCACCCAGCAACTTAACTAGCAATCATATTGATTCACAATAAATGCTAAGGTTAACGTTACCTTGTATTGGATCCGCTCCGTGGACTGGGAGCATATGCAACAAGTTTGCATCGCTGATTTTCAGTAATCAAGTTAGGAATCTTTTTAACCGTAGTTCTTGTGAGTGGTCGCTAAGACTAGAAAAGCGCCATATAAATGCAGTCCATTTACAATAATGTAGTAAATATTTAAATGTCTTGCCCTTGACCACAACATGACTCCCAAATAATTCCCAATGAGAAAACATGCTGAGGCAAATTCTATGTATTAAATTAACACCTGGAAAAGACTAATAGATTTCCAGGATAATTGCATGACATCCTTCCGCTCTCTGTGTGTTGCCGTTCTCAAACTCTGTTCGCTTCGTGGAAACAACCACAAAATTAGGAAAGTTTTGATTGTGCAATAAGGCACGCCTGCTTGGTTCTTTTGAAGAATGATTGTAAAGGTATACAAAGAATATGTTTACGGCATTTACTCTCTAACTGGGAGGTTTTGGGACCGATTGGCGAGAATTTGCTATGGACAAAATACACGGGGCGATACACTGATAAGAGCAAATTACATCGAATTTATATTACATTACTTGAACTATTATAACCTTCCCGAGACTATTTTGCAGAGCCACTGCTTCTACATCCGGAGCTAAGCGTCACCCAAGACTATTGTGATTGGTTTAAAGAAGTGCAAACAACCCCAGAGTGTTTTTTTCCTCTTATCCCAGAATGTATCTGTGGTGTAGCCTGACCTACTCTGCAGCACTGTGGAGATAGAGCTGGCAATGTGAGACTATTTGATAATCAACACTAGCTTACCTGGAAAGTCAACAGACAAAGACAAGGAAGGGCTTCCACAGTGACTTTATTGTACCGTATTCATCATATGCACATAGCTGCTCTTTCCTCAGGAGAAATATCTCTGCAGCGGGGAGAAGTGTCCCCATCTAGTGGCACACATGGGTACTACAACCTGAGTTGTACTCGACTGAGTTTAAATTGTTATGTTTCATGAATTGCATAACTATTTTCAAGTGGATCATTGATCAAATCTAGTTTAGTTTATTTTTTCGGCCATCTGGAACTCACAACAGTCAAACATACATAGGGACAAGAAACAAACAAGACCGAAAAGTTGTAGGCTGAAGCCAAAGCTTATTACACCTAACCTTTTTACATATTATATTTTTTCATACAAAAATTAAAGAAACTAAGTATACACTATATACCCCAGTACAACACAAGAAGTCCAATACATTTTGTGTACCTTCTGGTATTCACACTTCTGTTTTATATTTGTTAATCACCTTATATTTAAATAATTTTTTTTAATCGATTGTGTTACACTTTTTCAAGTCAATTTCTAATTCATTCCACAGTTTAACTCCATACACCGAGACACTTCTAGTAAAAATTCATAAAAGTTCATAATGGCATTCTCTTATTTGAAACAGCCTTTGGATACAGTCGGGCAACATACTATTAAATACTTTGTACATTAGAGATGCTATTTTAAGGTCTACATGTTCCCTAAATTTAAGTACCTGTATATTAATAAATAACTGATTTGTCGATTCACGATAATTTGCCCTATTTATAACTGATTGCTCTCTTTTGCAGTAAGAAAATTGGATTTGTAATTGTTTTATCTGTTTTCCCCCAAACTTCCACACCATAATCTAATCTAATCAATGTTATTGACAGGAGAAATGATCAGAGGGGTGGAGTTTTTACCATCATAATGACGACAGGGACTGAAGAATGGGTAGAGTCTCTCAGTGAAGGAACAGTCTGTAAAGCTGTGGATAAGGTCTGCAGAATCTACGTCATAAAAGGAGACTAAACCCTTCTCATAATCCACAAACACGCCCACCTTCTTCGGGGGACTTTTTACACTGAGACAGGCAGCAAAAGCTTTGTACTTGTCACCTTCCCTTAAACATATAGTCCAGTAGCCGTTCTCGGGGCTTGCTGAGATAGACCCCTTCGTTTTGATTGACTCTTTGACGACACCTAAATCCCAGGAAGTCTTCCCTTTAACCCAAACCTCGTAATAAAATCTTCCTGAGGAGAAATGATCCTTTCCCAAGACATTTATAGCAGGATTAAATCTTTTTGGGTTGTCAGGGAGGATTTGTTCTACATCACCACAGTAAACTTCTTTGCCATCGTTAGACAAAATGAGGTAGGGATTTGCTGTATCAGGATCTAGAGTCACATCCTTTGCAAACTGCTGGACCCTGTTCAGCTTGGCCTTAGTAATCAATTTCTCCTTCTCTTGCATAACTATTTCAACCAGCTGATTCACAGAGGTCCCCACAGATCCCCCATAAGATGGTGGAGGGACGCTGATTTCTGTCCAGTTCTTGGTGGGTGGAATAGCATTCGTAAAAGAGGAGCTTTGCAGGAAGTCAGGGTGGTCTTCGGTGCGTGAGAGCTGCTCCACCTCAGCGAGTCTCTTTTTCAGCTTAGAGATCTCCTGCTCCAGCTCTTGAATGAATCCTTCGGCCTGCTTCCGTGTCGTTTCCCGCTTTTCTTCAATTGCCTCGATGAGATTAGCCAGATTTCTCTCGACTGACTGCTGCAAAACAGCAAATGCCCGCACACTGTCTGCGATGTGTCTGTCTGCAGATTTACTGCTGAACTTTGCTGAGCGATTGATTTCCAAGATCTTCATCTGTCTCTCCTGGATCATCAGCTTAATTTCGGCCTTTGTCTCCCCCAGGTTTGCCTTCTTTCTTCCATAATCAATATTTAGAGAAACAGAGTTATGGCTTTTGAGGTCTAAAACAAAGCAGAACACAAACACATCTGGTCAGTCTTACAGAACAGCTCTCGGTTTTGTTTACTTGTGTAAATTGCTATTTTAATCAGTAGTGTCCCAATAAAATTGCTTGGCCCTGATCTCAATTCAAGTCCTAATATTGAGTACCTGCTGAGTCCAATCGGATTCTATTTCTATTTACCTAAAAAGGTAATTAAATATGTATCTAACAAATGTAAGTAACAGCTGTGGACTACTACATTTGGCCCATTTAATTTTTCATTAGCTACTTATTAAATACTGAATGCTCTGGTTCAAAAAGTTTATAAGCTTCAATTATTGATGTTATACGAATGAAAGCATAACTGGGAGAATGTGACACTCGAAATTGACGTGACACAATCCACTAGAGAGTAGACGTGTCACTCTGTTGGAGTTGTGGGGACTACAAAAACACTCCCGCCACGCTGGATTGTACAGTGGTTTTACAGAGTGGAGCTTCTTCCACAATCAGGATTGTGTTTTAATCGACTTCATTTTATCGGATACGATCCATTAAAATATGCCGATGTTTAGGATGGGCTCGGGACATGACTTTAATAAAAACTTTACATAATCTATAATATAATCATTTACGAGATACATGTTTTTCAAAGATTATTATTTTTACCTTCCCTCAACTTACCTTTCGGTCTTGAGCTGGTTTGTAACAAACACTGTGCCAGATCATTCCTGCTTATCTCCTCTAAAATCTTCATGGTTACCTCCAGAGCTCCAGGACCCTGATATTTTTGAACCATCAGATCCACCGTGTCCTGCCTGTCTGCCCCCTCCAGCCGGGCCACTGGGATAGCTGAGAATCCTTTAGGGATGTCATCCTGCTTCAGGAACCACTTGAACTGCTTGAACTGATCATCTGTCAGTTCCTCCAGGGTGTTCCAAAGATCAAGTGTTGTCATTGTGGTTCCCTGATAAAACAAAGAATACTAATGATTGTAGTTTTTTTGTAATTGGATGATCAAAAGCCCCTCTTTGACCAAATAGTTCAGGTATTGGCTTAAAATGAGTTGCGTAAAAACTACTAAAATTAGGACTAATCCTAACATCACAGTTGCATTGAGTCACGGACTGTGGTGCAGGGCTCTCAAGTTTTTAAGACAGGCAAAAGTGACATTACCCCCCTCGCAGACAACGAAGGAGAGTGCCCGAAGGGGGTGGGTTGCACGGGTCGCGGGAATGGGAGTGTTTCATTAATAATAATATTAGTGTTTTTGTTGTTATTAATAATTGCTCAGACTTGCAGAAGAAAAGATTTGACACATGGCACTGACAATTCAACCAAATACAAAGTATTTATTCAATTTCCGCTGTGTGTGTGTGTGAGAAAGAGAGAGAGGGAGAGCTTTTTTTTCATTGGTTGTTGCGTTAAATCTTACCCAGATACAATAGTGCTGTTTTCTGATTGGCTATTGTGTAGCCCCTTTCTTTTTTTCAATTGGCTGACAAGTGGCAGGCTCGACTAAGAACTCCAGGGGAGACACGCTTGATTCCTGCCGGTTCCATAGTGAGAGCAGCGCGGCCAGAGAAATTTTGGGCGCTGCGGCATATTAAATATATTATAAATAGTTTTTCCGCGTGAGAAATACAATGTGTGGCGGGAGTGCGTGACAAAAGAGCAAAATGAGTGACTGTCAATGCGTGACACTCAAGAGCCCCGATGGCGTGTAAAACTCTGTTAATTCCAATAAGTGACTTTTAGTTTTCACACAGGAAACAAACTCCGGTCTCCTAAGGGGAAAGTCCTGTGTTTATTTGACCCATCCACCAACCCAACATGTGCCTTTACACTGAATTTGGCGCTCTAATACTTTGTCACCTTGCTATAATTACTCGCGATAATAACTACAGCAACGGTAGTTAGCCGCCTAACAAGAAACTATGGGTCGTTATGAGCTGCTTGTACAATCGACCAATACGGTCGTTTTCTTGGGTGAGGACTGTCTGGAACTAAACGAGGAACCATTCCTGTTCTGAAGAACTGTGACCATTTAATTAGGCAATCAAGGGATGAAAAGATGACTGGGGTGTTTGAGATGCACAGAAACAATAACAAAGAGTCATTATGTGTTGAGAAAAAACATCGCCGGTGCAACACAGATGTCTTCTTAATTAATTTATTTATTTTTAAAAGTGCATAGCAGTGACTAACGTTTCAATGTAAGGTTACATCTTCATCAGAGTCCTTGACGTTAGTCACTGCTATGCACCGCCGATCTTTTTTCTCTACACTGTTTTGTCCTGCCCTGGTTGCACCGGATTGTTGTAGTTTGCAGAAGCGCAGGAAACTTTCTCTTTTCTACTAGTCGTTGTGTGTTCTTTGTATTTACCGTGGCACACCTTGTTTCAATGGATTCAATGAAAACCGGTCTCTAAAGAAGCGTCAAACTGCTACTGTGTGTTTTTTATTTTGTATGTTGAAGCGTGTTTCTCTTGTTCACCCGCTAGCTTGTTTCTCGCTTGTTGTTTATTCCGGTTCTTCACCTGTATGCAAGGGCGTAACTTTGGGTTCAACATGGGAGGGGGTTTGAGATCTCCACTTTTGCCTTTGCCTGTATGTATATCACATGTAAAAAAAAAACATCTATCTGTCAGATTACAGAATGTAACAGAATGTAAAAAAAGGAAAAGGCTTTTTGAAGCAAATGTATGTCCACATAATTCAGCTAAGTGTCTTTACAAAACTGATTAGTGCATTAAGATCATCATTGGATTAGACATTTGAGTGGAAGAAGTTTACGGCACACTTCCAAATCATGAAATTATCACTAAATCGATGTGTGTGGGAGAAACGTATCATGCAGCCCTGACATACTACACAGCCTCATGTCTGAGATCCATAAATCACTGTAGTTAAATGACAAAATATGTCTTCAGAGGGATACCAACTGCCTTTGTGAGACTTAATAAATAAATAAATATATTAATAAAAACGACTGATAGATTTCAAAGCATGACATCCCTCTGGCCAGTTCTGACATGCTGGATCTCACCAGTGAAAATAGTTTTCTAACGAATATTCCTAATTCATACCAGTGTGTTTTACACTGCTACGCTATAATTCATTCACACGTTTTTCCTGAAAATACCTGTTACCTTGTCCAGATGAGATCACAGCGACTTTTTCTTTCATCTGAAAGACACACACGTTGCTGCTTCTCCGCCTTTCTTATTTGACTGCAGTCCAATCCTCAAACCTTCTCAACCTGAAAAAAACATTGTGCTTCAATGCTACAAAATAATAGACATTACATAATAGTGAGTGAGGATAGAGGCTTATTGTAGTAAACTTAATAGCAAATCATTTTTAGAAAACTGAATAAAAACTACTTCCTTTAGGAAAAATGAAAGTGAAACGATTCTGCCTGGTTATTAAAGGGGTGGTAGAATGATTATATAGGGTATTTCACACTGTTCCTTAAGGTCTCCTAACAGGGTATGTAACATTGGTTGGGCTGAAAATTGCCCGAATGCTATTTTATTAGGCCCCTAACTACCCTGTGAATATGGCCCTATATGTAACAAGAGCTTTTCTTCCAAATATGGTATGCTCATGAATATTTAGATGAGCTGCGCGCTGATTGGTTTGAGCAAACCACATAGAAACACATTGGGGACGAGAAAGCAGGTCTCATATTTGAGACACTGCAAAGTTATACATTGTTTGTCTACTATTTTGTTATTAAATTCACTTCTGAGACTTTTTTATGCGGGAAATCAACTATATAAAGCTCAAATATGGGCCGCTTTACGAAAATGTATGGCGAGTTTGCAAATTTGGTAAGACGTAAGTAAGTCGGACTTTATGAGCTCCACACAGTCTGATGAGAAAGCGGCAACCACCATACCCAGTGAAAGTCACCGTTTCTCAGGTTACTTACTACCGGGGCTCCGCGGAGCTAGCCGGCTGCCAGTTGCCGGCATAACTAGAATATATTTACAGTTAGAATTTCGTCACGCCACTTATATTACAGCTACCCCAAGGTCATATAAAGCTAACAATGGTGTCCGATTTCAATTTAATGCATTTTTGTGAATTTTAAAGGTCTTGTTAGGAGGGGGCAAGCTAGCTAGCTCTCATTGATAAAGCTCCATCCAGGTCACTCGCGGACAATAGGCATTTATTTCCCCAATCGTTTGTTTAAATAACTCAAGACACATATCCATTATAAGATTAACTGGAACCTGTGGTAAGAGATTGCTCACTTACACAGAACAGCCATTTAGAAGGAAGAGGGAAGCTGCAGGCCCTGGAGCTCTGTCAGGGCAGCAGCATTTGGTAGTCCAGTCACCCAGAAATGGTGACTTTGCACGGGTATCAAGCACCGTGGGCTGCCAGCCGTGACAGAGTTCCCTCTACCTCACAGCAGGCCGGTTTAACCATCCATTTTCGTAAAACGGCCCATATTTGACCTCTACAGTGTTTTAACCCAAACTTAACCACTCGAGGTGAAATGCCTAACCCCAACCAATCGAGCTGCTTCGTAGGGCGGGTCTTGGCGCGGCCTTAATGGGATTCGTAATGTTGCGAGCGTGGCGGCATAATTCGTTAGCTTGTTGTCTCACCTGGGGGCTGATGATAAAACTAAATTCTTCAAATTCTGTGTCCTTAACACCGTTTTCCAATATACGGTAGCTGTCCTATTCCACGGGACCCGCGGGAGCGCCGTTTTCACTACTAGCTACATCCGTGGGTTTTCATGGGAAATCAGCCACGGCATTTGTTTTTGTCACTCTTCTCATCATCATTTAAGTGGAATGCAGCCAAAAGGTCTATTGGCCAGGTGTCCATGCTTACATGTTCAGGGCTAGGGGATTGGTCATGGGATAGGACCTGAACATGTAAGCATGGACGCCTGGCCAATAGACCTTTTTCACGGCAGACATGTTGACATGTTACAGTAGGAAAAGAACAGGTGTATTCAAAACCATTAATGATGGCTGCATTCCCCTTAGGAGAGGTCCTGGTATTAAACCATTACTGATGGCTGCATTCCACTTAAGAGAGACCCTGGTATTAAACCATTACTGATGGCTGCATTCCACTTAGGAGAGACCCTGGTATTGTGCATGCTGACTCACTGAAATATCTTATTGGGACACTTGATGGAACTGAGCCATCATTAAGGTTATCTATTCCAGCTGTGCCTTTCCTACTATGATGAGTCAAAAATGTCTGCTGTGAAAAAAGGTCCATAGTAGTGTGTGAATGCTGTTGATGGGCGGGTCTTGGCATGGCCATAGTGGGGGAAAGAAATTATCTCTATAGCTCTGACTTCCTGCTGCAGGAAACGTTGTGTTAAGGTTGTAATGTTCTTTGGATGGGAATTAATATATTTTTATGTTTTGTAAGTATGATGCCGAATTGTTCAAACACTGTATTTATAAAAGTTTGCAAAAAAAAAAAGTATGGTGAGGCACTATGGGTAAACAGCAGATCCAATCCGGTCATCTGATCCTACTAAAGGTTTTTTTATATGCTTAACATGGACTAAAAAAATTTAATCATTGTTAGCTTTATGAATTAGATTTTTTATAATGATACTGATGTGTCTATAGCTCAGACTCATATCAGCTTCAGCTGAACTTGTAAATACAATTTGACGCAGAAAAGAAAAAAAGGAAACGTGTCAACGCGACACGCTGTGTTCTCAAACGTGTTCGCGGTTACAGTGGGCTCAAAAGCCAAGCCAGCTACACGCGGAGTCCACGTTAACGTTAGGTAACGTCACTGTCGACGACGTGTTTTTCAGCTGTTTCAGCATCTCGACACACTAAGCAAAAGAGTGCAAACGGAACTTCCGGTCGGATCAGACCAGCCTGACATTGGCCAGCTGGACAAACACCGAGCTGGATTTAGTTTTAAAGTTCAGAACTGACCCAGCTGGACTAGAGTCTCTCGAGGCTTACCCAGAGTCAGATGGGATGTGGTGTAGAAAGGCCGAGCATCGTCCTCCTGGATCTCTGCAGCAGTGGAGCTCTCTGTTACAGAAGGAACATTTGCAAGTCAAAAAGAAAACGGGAGGGGTCGGACATGTGTTTGCTCAGTGGGCTGTAGTTCCAAACAGCTGCCGCTAGATGGCGACAAAGAGTCACATTTTAAGCATTAGCAGAAGAATCAGAATCCGTTTTATTGGCCAAGTAGCCTATACTTAACATAAACAAGGAATTTGACTTCGGTAGGTGTTCACTCTCTATACATTCAACAAATAGACATGTACAAATTCAGTAGACTAATTAGTAATATAGACATACTGTACAATAGAGACAGCAATATACATATGGGCACATATCAACATAATATACAAATAAGACATATCAAGACAAGTACACATGGAGTGGGATGTAAAATGCAAAAAGTAATAGTGCAAAGTAGTGTGCAATATGCATATTGGAATGATGAGTATGTAATGTGTAGAGAAGAAGAGAAGACTTTTTTTTTTTTTTTTAAAGATTATTTTATGGGCTTTTCCGCCTTTTAATTTGACAGTACCGCTAGGTGAGAGATGGGGGAGACATACAGGAAATCGTCACAGGTCGGATTCGAACCCTAGACCTCTGCATAGAGGCATCGGTCTCCATGGTGAAAGTCCTGTGTTGTTGTTTTTCTAGCATTGTCATGTGATGCTATTTTATTTTATTTATTGATTTTAATTTAAATGTATGTGTGTGTGTACTTCTAACATGTTTGGTTGGTAACAGGGGCGGATCTACCGGGGTGGCATAGGGTGGCAAATGCCACCCTAAAAGAAAGCCTTGCCACCCCAGTTGGCAGCAACGAATTAAAAGTTATTGACCATTTACGAGCATGAATCTCCAATGTCCGACTGCAACCATTTTCTTCCCCTCTCACACATCTGCCACTCATCACCTGTGTCCTACCTTAATGCCTTTCCTGTGATAAAGCCCCTTATTTCTATCATACTTCTATACCTCCTATTAAGTGAGATCACACTGTATGGTCACCTCAAATGCAGGACATTGATTGAGTTTGTAAATGGCAGCCTGTGCCCTTTTTGTAGTGTGTACATACTATTTCTCATCAAACTGTGATAACTGTGATTAAATTCAGTAATATACACGTCTGACATATGTTGCCACCCCTCAAAGATTCCTGCCCCCCTCTCGCCACCCCATAAATATGTTTCTAGATCCGCCCCTGGTTGGTAAAATAAATATGTTGTAAATTCAAATCGGAGCATCTTCCGTGTCAATACTACAATAATATAATAAGATAACCTTGTTTGAAATGGGTTTGGCTACTACTAGGTGCATAGATACTATGTTGATTGGGTTAAATAGAATTGCATTACTAAAAAGAGGCTAAAATACAATTTTCATTGACTAAAACTAGACTAAAATGTCATCAGTTTTCATCGACTAAAACTAGACGAAAATAGTCATGGATAAATCGGACTAAAATAAGACTAAAATGCTCAGACTTTTAGTCGACTGAAACTTGACTAGACTAAAAAGAGTCTGAACGTGACTAAAACTAATAAAAAGTAAAATGACAGCATGACACAAAGAAAGTAAGAAAAGACTAAAACTAAAATTAAAACAGGCCGCCAAAAACAACAACACTACTAGCCGGACCCTCCTCCAGGGCGCTTTGGAGGACGGTCTGGCAAAGCGAGACAGAAAAGGCTGTGGAGTGGCTTAAAGGGTTAATTATACTAATTATTATACCATAATATACCATTTGTCAAGATCAACACGAGTACATTCATACACAAAATAAAGCAAAATAGCACTGCAGGTAAGAGGGAAAATGTTTAGATTTTAGGGTGAACTGTCCCTTTAAGCCGCTTCACAGCCATTTGAACAGTAAGGTGAAACATGATGCGTCGTTCAGCTAAAGGAATGCTTTAAAGATCAAATGTTTTCATCAGACGAGAAAGATTTTTCAGCGATTAGTCAACTAATAGATTGCTAGAAAAAGAAATCGCCAGCTATTTGGATAATCGATTAATCGTCAGAGTCTTTTTAAATGCAGAAATGGAGAAAAATACAGCTTTCAGCCTCTAAAATATATGGATATGTTCTGCTCTTTACTGTTTTAAATCACATTATTAACCTGAATATTTCGGGGTTTTGACAGACAAAAACAAGACATTAAAATATGTCATCTTGGACTTTGAGAAACTGGGAATGTCTATTTTCTGGCCCAAATGATAAATCGGAAAAAATAATCTGCAGATGAATCGCTAATGAAAATAATTGCTATAGCTGCAGCCCTACTTTGGTAGTAAATGAGGATATAGGGAACGATAGGAGGATGCAAAGAAAGAAAGGAGCGAGTAAGGAAAAGAATATACCGAGTGTTGGAGCCACATATTGTATGTTGTTTATGGTCTCATTTATATTATTGATTGATTATTGATATTAAATTTCTTTGTTTTTATATTTATTACATGTGTAGGTAGGTGTGTATGCATGTGCGTTTATGGATATGTATTTATGTATTGTTGTGGGTGATTTGGACCTTGAGTCTGTAATAAAGTTTGATGAATTAGATTGTGCACTCATATTGTAGCTGGTGGGCGTGTTCATCGCGGTTTGAGCGGAAGTGATAACGTATTTGATTACTTCACCTGTTGGTTTTTTGGGCTTTGACAGAGAGAGGGAGGGTGAGCCTGGGAGCGATACGCTTTCTGTTGATAACGCACTTATTTCGACTCACAAAAGTAACTTTACATTTGCTAACTGCAGTGATAATTGTATTTTACGCGTCACGGTGTGATTACGCATCTCTCAGTGTTTGGTACCTCGCGGCAGCACTTTGTTGGACTGCTTACAGCCCCAACAGCGGAGCAAATCAGGTGTAGGACCGAAAAGGAGTGGCACAGGGAAGGAAAGGAGGAAGTGAGAGGGAACCGGTCAAGCAGGGTAGGTCTGTTTAGTAGCCTGAGGGAGTCTCTCTGACCGCTCTGTAGGAAACTTGTCTCCGTTGAAGTGAGTCGAGAGCCAGAAGCTGCCGAGAACGAAGGAATTAAGAACAACCAAAAGCCATGGCTGTTAATAAATGCATCAAATACCTCCTCTTCTTCTTCAACCTTCTTTTCTGGGTGAGTCTGGAAAACAAAATAGTGATTTAAGATGTCCTTTACATCATTTTAAACGTCTTAACCCTTTACAGGTGGTGTGTTAGACAGGTAATATCACAAAGTAATGTACCACGTTTAAATGACCTTATTCTTAATAAATTAATCATTAGTCTTTCGGGTCGTAGGTTTTATTTGGTTTGTCGTTGGTGTTTAATCACTTAACACTTGTGATGTCTTCCCGTCAACCTTGAAAAAAAACACATTTTTTTCGACGCCTTTTTGTTTTTGCTTTTTCTAATGTTTTAAATTTATAAAAATGTTCTTCTTTACATTTCCAGCGCTTATTTCTACGTCTCATATTTTCTGATATAAAACAAAAAAATTTAAAATCAAGGTCAATTTGACCCGAAGTCAACGCAAGGGTTAAATCGGTTGACTTTTGTCTCCGTTTTGTTGCCGTTTTCTTTCATTTGTTCATCTCTGTTGTTGCAGAGTTTATGGTTGTGTTCTACTGTAACATTTCCTTCGGGATGAATAAAGTATCTATCTAATCTATCTTGAAAAAGTGGCAGATTATTATAGTTTATTATACATTTTCAACTTGTTTTCGAGCTTTTGTTAACGTTGAACTGTTTTTAATATAGTCTTTTATATTTGAACTTTTACTACTTTCTCCTTTTGTATTCGTTTCCTATCTATCTATTATTGGATCTTTTCGATTATTTGTTTAGTTCATTTTTCAGTTGCTACTGGGTGGAGCTGTATCAGGTGTGACCACCGTCAGTCGGTCGCTTCTTTAAGTTTTTTTAGTCGACCGGTTATCTCTCTGCCTCTCCCTTTTAGGAACAAACATTTGCTCAGTTTCAGGGCGTGGCGCAGGGCTCGGCCTCGGCCTCGCATCTTCACGGCTGGCAGCCTCACGTTACGCATCAGCCCTCCTTTTACATTTTAACGTCTGCGTGTAAACAAATGGAAGCAATTGCGTCACATTTTAACGTCCACAGTAGTTGCGCAACACAGACCTGATGGTACCCTGCTTGTTGTTTGAATGATGTTGTAACCGTGCTATAGAAAAGCACATATTCTCATTGTTATAAAAAGGTGGAGTGCCAAATGTCCTGGTAAGGAGGTAGGTTTGGGGGGGGATGGGTCAAACAAACAGAAGACTCACATCCAGGAGACCAGGTTCATGGCCTTTTATATATGTCAATGTTCATGGCCCATTTGAAAGAAAAGGAAACAGTTTTTTTTTTTTTTTTTTTTTTTTTTACTTATGGAACAAACGGAGCTACCACGTGGTCACCTTCAGGCAAGGAAGTAATGTCTGATTTTTAACCAATGGGGGTAAGGTTCGCTTCAGAACTCAAACCTCCTATGGCGCCATTTTGATGCTACAAAACGATCACCTCCCTTTTGCATCCCATTGACTCCCATTCATTTTGGCGTCACTTTGACGGCGAATAACTTTACATCTGAAGCGTTTAAAGACTCTATTTGTCCGTTGTTTATTTCTAAAGAAACACGACAATGTATAAAAGGCTCCATTACCTTGTAGCTCACGTTATGGCTCCGTAGCAGACGCTTTTATAAAATAGGCTAACGATTGTGTCACATAGTAGAGGAATTTGTACAGGAGAAGCTCGCAGGCAGTTTGGACTTACATTTCCTGCCACCACTAGGGGCGCCATCTTCTGAAACGCTCCTGTGGGTTGTATAGAGAGCCAAAGTCACGCCCCTTCCGGTGGACCTCATGGGACCTTAATTCGGAAAAATTTACAAATATGATGTTGGTCAATTTTAAAAGAATTTTTCAACCGAAGAAAGTCTCAGTTAGCCGTAGGATTGTCATATGACCACTTAGTTTTGTGTGAAATTGCTCAGTGAACTACATCTCCCAGTGGACTACATCGCCCGTCTCACACGATCTACCTCACCTAGCTTGATGCTCAACTTGCTAGCTAGCTAGCTTAGCTCTGTTCATATATCTATGAGCTCTGTTAAACTAGGGTGACCATACGTCCCGGTTTGACCGGGACAGTCCCGATTTTGAAGTTAATGTCCCGAGTCCGGACAAAAGCCTGTCGGGACGCTAAAATGTCCCGTTTTAGGATGAGCGGCGTCAGACGATTTTGCTGGGGCTTGAGCCCCGAATGTTTTGAGTGTAGTCCCAAATGCAACTTTTTCCAGATTATTTTTCCGAGGCGAATAGAACGGGCAGCTACATGCAGGGTCCGACCATGTTGTGTTTGTTGCTATCACCTAGCAACCGTCTCTACGTGGAGGAAAAGCTGTGAAAGCCGGGTGAAGTTTTCGGAGGAATCCTAGCCAAATCAGTGTAATAGATTGATGGCATCAACACAAAGTTAAGGAGCGCAATACTAATGATTTAGTTTGAAGTTCCTGTGACGTGATGTTTTCAGTCTATTGTTCAGACTCAACCACACGGAGCTCTGAAGAAGACCTGTGCGTCTCTTAGTGTCCACTCTCTCTGTAAAATGCAGCACAGCCTCAGGTTAGAACGGATGCGTTCTGCTGTCGACATGCTGCGGTAGATGTGTTGCGTTTGATCGGTTCTTAATGCCCGGCCCTAGACATGGACGGAATTGCGAAATTGAGAGTTAAAAAAAATCTATAAGACAGATTGCATAGGGCCCTATGGGTAAAATACTGTACGACAACGTCTACGTTTCAAACGAGCCGCCCCACTGTAACTGTAGTTTAAAAAATGTCTTGACAATACTAATACTTAATACTAAAAAAAATGACCAGTCTTCCCATTGGCTTAGGCCCGGTGGGCCTCCAGGGTTGCAATACACTGGGGGGGGGGGACACTGCCCCTCTCTCTTTGCTCACATTAGGATAAGAAACTGAAGTGAACGCCAGGTTTCAAAAACATTCTCCAAACTGTTTGGATTAGGTACAGCTCATCCTTCTTGCTTATCTGTAAACATACAAAAGTCCACTTTTAGCACTGTTTAAAATAAACCTCCCGCTGCCTGCTGAGGTTATTTCAGTGCTTCTCTCGGGTTCCCAGAAATGATGTTAAATCGATGTTAACTTGATTCTGACCACTCAGTGGACATGGTGGAAATGATGCGTTTACCTAATGGTGATGATGGGGGCAGGCGTCTTATTTACGGTACAGTTTTTAACTCGTGGCTCTGCAAGAGTTTTGAGTTGCTCAGTGATGCGTGCCATCTTCTGAGGGAACCCAACATGGAGGCCTTTTGTTTAAAATCTTTCTCTCCGCTCATTTGCTCAAGTGCGTAATTGTGAATTGAACTCCTTTGAATGCAGAGTGGTGTCGTTAAGGATCCAGAGAAACAAATAAACGGTTACATTTCAGTTCAGTTTTTTTTTTCTTCTTTTGACGGAGATATAAACAGAAATATTCAGATATATTTCATTCAGCCTTATTTTATCCTTTCGAAAGATCATTATCATTGTCATCGAGTCAGATTACAGAGACAAAAACAGAACAATAACCATAATAACACAGAAAGTACAATCATAAGAAATATACAAAGACAATAAAACATTTTGAATGGAAAACGATTTGATAAATACACTTGGACAATAGGGTTTCAAAAGAAAATACAATTATGCAAAGCAGCTACAAGTAGAAGTTTGCAGGTTTAAAACCAGATTTCTACGGAGCCCCCCTCGTCCCACTCTGTCAAAAAAATTATAACTATCTTGTGGCCACAAGATAGTATCACGTGGCCTCAAGACACGTATCTCGTGGCCACGAGATAGTTATAATTTTTTTTTTGACAAAGTGGGACCAGGGGGGCTCCGTAGATTTCTAAATTGTCCGAATGGCACAGTTGAGTTGATTTTAAGGAAGTGCTGTAATTTGTTGCAGGAGTCGGTTGCACTACAACTAAAAGCAGTTTTTCAAATTTCAGACCGAGCTCTTTCAAAAGAAGAACAAAATGATTCAAACTTCCATTAAGTGGATGTTCCCACAGTTTTGCACGATGGGAGAATCCTGTTCTGAAAACTATGTATTTTTGCATATTATTTCTGACAAGTTGATAAACCAAAAAGTGTATACCTGAGTAAGTGAAACCCCAATCAACACAACTGTTTAAAAAAATAATGTGAATATTTAGATACCACCGTTAAAATCCCTGGGAGAGTCCGACACAGCCGGACTCAGGACGGTAAAACTGAGATTAGCGCTCCTATTCAAGTCTAAGTTCTGCTTGTTCAACGGTTGTTTGGTAAATTGCTTTTAAACACAGTCAAAGAGGATTTAAATTGCTATTTTTTTCTCTCAATTCTTATCATTTTGGCACTGGTTTTCCAGCTGGTTTTGGTGCTGCCTAAAATCTCTTTTGGAGGGTGCCTCTGTGCAGTCGTCCTCTCAGAAATATGACTGGACACTATCAAGCTTTTGTGGCAGGATATACAAACTTACTGTGTGTGTGTGTGTGTGTGTGTGTGTGTGTGTGTGTGTGTGTGTGTGTGTGTGTGTGTGTGTGTGTGTGTGTGTGTGTGTGTGTGTGTGTGTGTGTGTGTGTGTGTGTGTGTGTGTGTGTGTGTGTGTGTGTGTGTGTGTGTGTGTGTGTGTGTGTGTGTGTGTGTGTGTGTGTGTGTGTGTGTGTGTGTGTGTAACAGTATTCTTGGCTTTCATGCGTATCTCTTGGCATCTTTTAAGGCCTCTCGGTCAGTCTGCTGTGGTGTCTGCAGCTCAACTCTTTGCAGAAAAACTTCCATTTATCTGCAGCTCTGTCTCTGTACATTAACACCTGTCTGCAGAGTGCGCATATACACTCCATGAATAATAGATGCTGTGGGACTGTTCCTGCACAGAAAATAGATAATCCAAACAGAAGGGAAACGTTTTAGCTCTGCAGCAAAGCACACTTGGACACTCTCTAAATACTGAATGTATTCAGGTTTAGTCGCAGTAAAGGACTGTTGCTGGATTTTTACTTTCAGAAAGAAATTGAAAAATAACTGGTTATTGATTTAATTATTGAGTCTTAGAAATTTGCATCTAAGCAAAACAATTTGCTAACATGTAGGGCTGTTCTCGATATAAAAGTCTTAGTCGACTAACGCTCAAATGATTTTGTCGACTAATCAATTAGTTGATTTAATCGACAGATCTGTCAAACAGAGTTCTCCACGGACAAACTTTGACTCTCTTCTCAGGTAGCAGGAGTAAAAATAACTCTTCCTCAACATTTGTTGTGTTCTGGTTTCAGAATTAGCAGTTAGATACCGAACAGGATGTCTGCCCTACAGTGTGGTTGTTTTTCTTCGGCAACTATCAAGGTTTTTCCCAAATGATGTACAGATTTTAGGCATTTCTTTCATTTGAATTGGCTTGAAAAATAGTGTAAATGGGAGAAAAAAAATCTCAACAGGTGAGAATGCCCCTGAACCCCCTCCCCCCCAGGTTTAGCAGTTATTGTGTAATGACAGCGTCTGTTCTGACGGATTCACCACTAATCCAGTTGGTATGTCTGTTACACAATGACAGAGAAATACTTGGTGTGCAATTCACAACAAGGTTACTGTGGTTTTAAAATGTTCTATTTGTTTTGATTTTATGAGTTTTGACTTAGTTTAGTTTTATTTAGGTGTTTGCTAGTTTTAGTTTAGTTAAGCTTCAGTTTTTGAGAGGTTCAATTTTTATAAATTTTAAGTTTAAATTTTTTTTTTTTTTTTTTTTTTTTTGTCAGGCCCAGAAAATATCTCAGAAGTCTGTCTGTCTGTCTAAAAATTTACATTGAAGAAGTTAGAATCAGAATTTTTATAAAAAATGACAAACGATTATTCAAAATAACAAATAGTTGACGATTCATTCATAGATTAATCTTTGCAGCTCTGAGGGCGTGTTTGTTTTTCACACCTATGTTGCTCTGAAGGTTTAGCTGTTACTGTGCAGATGTTTTAGGCGATAACAAAGTTATCCACAACTCGGTCTGGAGGCTTTTCTATTGAATGTTTGTGTGGTTCTTTGTGTCCCGCCTGGCAACCACCTTTAAATGAAAACACCAGCTTTGTATGGGGGTGTTTTTTTTCCCCCCAGTGATAAAACAAGTGGAACAGTAGAGAAGCTAGAAACCACTCCTCTACTCTACAGTCTCATATCCTGTAATAGAAAGTCAAAGAAATCATATTTTATAAAGTCTTCATATGTTTTGTGTGCAAAAAACTTTATTTGTAGAGTAACTAAAGCTGTCAGATACTCATAGTGAAGTAGAATTATAAAGTAGAAGAAAATGGAAATACTAAAGTAATGTACAAGTACTTTAAAGTTGCACTTAAGTGCAGTACTTGAGTAAATACAGTACATTTCATTCCACCCCTGTTCATCCTCACTTTTTCACAACTTATTTTTCTGTTTTACAAAAATTTAAGAAGACAAATCAACAAAAGTAGGAGAATGAAAAAGGGAGGGAGGAATTAGAATGAGAGGTTGTGTTTTAAATCTGTTTAATTGTTGTCTTCAATCCAACAAGTCCTCCAAACCATACACCGCTATCGGTCGTTTGTTCCTCCCCTCTAATACAACCCACAGGAGCGTTTTCCGTCCTCAGATCTGAAACCAGAGAACGTAACTGTCGCGGTTTTAAACGGGTCTTTAACGTTGTGAAACGGTTGCGGTTTGTTTAGGTTTAGGCACAACTACTACTTAGAAAAAGATGGTGGTTTGGGTTAAAATCAGACGTCACTTCATTTCCAGTAACGCACGTGACTTGTATTACTTTTACGCTACTTCCAGGAGCTTTAAATTAACACCCGCCAACACGCCAAATGCGGCTAAAAATTGACATTGTAAAGCTACTAGCCTATTTGGCTGGTGATGAATGAAGCAAATAACTCTGCCTGTTTTCCCGCCAAGAAATTTGGGCGGTTTTGTGTGTTTGGCTTGGAAATATAATCTTAATCTGGCAACACTGCTTGTTGTACTAATCCTACATTTCCCATGAACACTGTCTGGTGACGTGTCGTCCAACCGTCAGCTACGTGCCTAGCGTGTGGTATTGATGAAATTAAGTAGTTATTAAGTCATTAAAGTTTGTTGAAATTTGGCTAGTGGAAGATCTGATTGGATGGTAACTTTAAAAATGTTCCAGCCAGGTTGGCTGGTGATAAAAAAAAAAAAAAAAAGTGCATTTAAAGCCCCGGTTACTTCACTTCTGGGTACACACACGGCGAGTGACGTAGCTGTTTGTTCTGTATGTATATTCCGTAAATTTAATTTACTGTACTTTTATTTTCAAATGGGACTTTCTTGGTGAAAGTCCTGTGTTTTAAAAATGAGTCCTAGTTGTTGCTTGCTTGTGACAGTCTCTCCTTTAAACGTTTGATTAAATGAGGGTCAACGTCACAAACCCCGTGTGAGCAGACTGTTTTCACCAGCATGCTTGGTGTTTGTTGTTCAAACAACCTCAACTTCAGCACTGACACCTCTGTTTGGTTCCCTTTGGAGCTGAATTTTAAAAGTGATGAAGGACTTTCCTTAGGGACTCCAAGCTTAGATAGTTAATTGGGTGCAATGGAAGGAAGTGTGCGGATGTTTTGTTGTTTTTTTTCAATGTGCCGAAAAGTAGTCAAAAGTAGCTCCTTGCACTTTATCTTTGCACAAGCAAACAGTTCCTAAAAATTAGGTTTGATGTCGTTGAATAACGCGCAGATGATTAGGGTTCTGATTTATTATTCGTTGTCTTCTGCCGCGGCTCAAATTGGCGTGAGCTGGAATGAGCTAGAAACCCCAAACTTGGCCCAGAGACTAAACGATGGGCATTTGGTTTACCAAGAAACATGAGCCCAATAATAATTAATGATCAAATGCCACGCCCTTGCCCCGTAAGTCTGATTGACTTAAAACATTTTCACACATATGCAGCTCAATGTGCTCTACAAAACCACAAAGGTCTGCCATAATGGATTTTTTGCTAATTTGCATAATGTGAAAAACTTTGGTCAATTTTTTTTTTATTTACCAACACCAAAATTACTATAGAGGTGTGCAGGACTGAGATGCATTTCTACTATAAATAAGCATTGTTGTTCATAAAACATGGCCGCAATCGATGAGAGAACTTCGTGAAGGGCGGGGCTTAGCAGGGAATTGTCCATAACTCAGGTTCTTCCACTAAAATCCTGCTTAGAATTGATGAAGACATCTGACACCACAACCTGAACGTACGTACCAAAGGTTGTTAAAATCCCATAAAGCGGGGCGAAATTGTGGGACTTATTGAAATGCTGATGAAACAGGTACAGTGGGGGAAATAAGTATTTGACCCCTTGCTGATTTTGCAGGTTTGCCCACTTACAAAGAATGCAAAAATCTACAATTTTAATCATATGTACATTCTAACAGTGAAAGACAGAATCCCAAAGAAAATTCCAGAAAATCACATCATATGAATTTATTAAAATTGATAACCATCTGATGAGGAAAAACAAGTATTTGACCCCCTGGACAAACAGCATGTTAATATTTTGTAGAAAAGCCATTATTGGCCAGCACAGATGTCAAACATTTTTTTTATAGTTGGTGACAAGGTTTGTGCACATTTCGGCAGGGATGTTGGCCCCTCCTCCCTGCAGACAGCCTCCAAATCATTCAGGTTCGAGGTTGTTGCCTGGCAACTCGAATTTTAAGCTCCCTCCAAAGATTTTCAATCGGTTCAGGTCTGGAGACTGGCTAGGCCACTCCAGAACCTTGATGTGCTTTTTCTTCAGCCACTCTTTTGTTGCTTTGGCGGTGTGCTTAGGGTCGTTGTCGTGCTGAAACACCCATCCTCGACCCATCTTCAGCTCTCTCACTGAGGGAAGGAGATGTCGGTCCAGAATTCCACGATACATGGCCCCGTCCATCCTCCCCTCAATACGATGGAGTTGTCCCGTCCCTTTGGCTGAAAAGCACCCCCAAAGCATGATGTTGCCACCACCATGCTTGACGGTGGGGATGGTGTTCTTTGGGTTGTACTCTGTGTTCTTTGCCCTCCAAACACGACGAGTTGAGTTGAGGCCAAAAAGTTCTATTTTGGTCTCATCTGACAACATCACCTTCTTCCAGGCCTCTTCTGAGTCGTCCAGGTGGTGAATGGCGAACTTCATGCGGGCCTGTACATGTTTCTTCTTGAGCAGGGGGACCTTGCGTGCGCTGCAGGATTTCAATCCATGACGGCGTAGTGTGTTACCAACTGTTTCTTTTGTAACTGTGGTCCCAGCTGCCTTCAGTTGATTCATCAGTTCCCCCTTGTGGTTTTGGGATGATTCCTCACCGTTCGCATGATCAGGGACACCCCACGAGGCAAGATCTTGTGTGGAGGCCCAGACCGAGGGAGGTTGGCGGTGGTGTGGTGCTTCTTCCATTTCCTGATAACTGCACCGACAGTTGATCTTTTCTCTCCAAGTTGCTTTCCGATTCTCTTGTAGCCCATCCCAGCCTTGTGCAGATCAACAATCTTGTCCCTGATGTCCGTAGAAAGCTCTTTGGTCTTGCCCATGGTGGTGATGTTGGATGCTGGTTGTTTGGGTGTTGACAGGTGTCTTTTTATACAGGTAACGAGGTGAGGCAGGTGTATTTGATGTAGATAATTGGTTTGGATTGGGGCTGTGTCTTAAAGAAAGACTAACTGGCTTGTAGGAGCTAGAATACTTGCCGTTTGTCCAGGGGGTCAAATACTTGTTTTTCCTCATCAGATGGTTATCAATTTTAATAAATTCATATGATGTGATTTTCTGGAATTTTCTTTGGGATTCTGTCTTTCACTGTTAGAATGTACATATGATTAAAATTGTAGATTTTTGCATTCTTTGTAAGTGGGCAAACCTGCAAAATCAGCAAGGGGTCAAATACTTATTTCCCCCACTGTATGTGCTTGGTTTCCAGACTTCTTCTATACACCATTAAACCATCTGAAGTGAATTTTCAGCTCTGTAAAGACCAAAATCCGTTCAATGCTGCTTGCGGCTTTGACTTTTGGCGATTGAGCTAATTCCTGGGGGCTGCTGTAGCTCCGGTGAGCGTTTACCTAAGGTGGAACAATCAGAAGGTCGGTGGTTCAATCCCAGGCCCTGCAGTCCGAGCTCAAAGTGTGTGAATGTGAGAGTGAAACTTGCCTGTTATAAGTAAACGTGCTTTGAGTAGCTGAGACTAGAAAAGCTCTATAGAAATGCAGTGCATTCTTCTGTTGGCCGAGAAAGGGGTTAGAACCCACGAATCGCCAGCATAGCTAGCGGCTTAAGAGGATCATTCAGCTAAATGTGTTATAGACACCAAGAAAAAGTCAGTTTAACCCTCGTGTTGTCTTTCTGTCGACCATGCAACCTTTTGTTCTTCTGGGTCAAAATTTAAAATTACATTTGTTTTTTGTTGTCGGTGCCTATCCCGATGTTTTTGTCATTTTTTTTTTTTTTCAAACTTTTTTTTTTGTCACTTTTTTTCTGATGTTTTGATTTTTGCTGCAATTCTTTCGCCGTTTTTGTTCTTTTCGACATTCTTTTATGTTTTTTTCTCCATATGCTTTAAAATTTTAATAAATCTCCCAAATGCAATAAAAGTAGGGAACTGATGATTTATTTTACTTTGTGTTTTATGGAACCATCCACGTTATTTATTTTGACAATTCGGTTGAAACACAACATTCTGATATAAAAACTTTTTGAAAATGGGTCCCATTTGACCGGGAGGGTTAAGTGGACGCTATATTTAGACTGTTTTCCGCTTCACCTTGCTGTCGGATAAGCCCTTTATGACTGGGAACTAAAGCCGTTATCTCGGCTCTCTTCAAAGCGACCAGACGCCTTTGACAAAAAGTAATTTTACCTCGCAAAACATCAAAGTCACACACTATAATTTTAATAAAAGAAGCTACTCTGTATAATGAGTACTTTTGATTCTGGCCGTGTTAGTTTAAACGGAGATTAGTTGTTCTACTGGAGCTAAAAACACTTGTGTGCAAAGAGATCACTTTTTGCTCAAACTCTGCATTGAAAACTAAAACGTAGCAGCGTAAGTGTAGCCTTAGAATATGGTACTTCTACTTCTACTGACGTAAAAGATCCGATTACTTCTTCCACCTCTGCTGACTGCAACAATCAGCTGAAGGTTGTTGCTAATAGGTCCAAAAGAAAACTGGTTTCACTGGTCAGGTGTGTGCTCGGTGACTCAATAAAGTGAATAGAAGTTTAGTCCTGGATATTTATTCAGCCGTCCTGAATATAATATGAAAAGAAATACGTGTGTGTGTGTGTGTGTGTGTGTGTGTGTGTGTGTGTGTGTGTGTGTGGATTGATATGAGTGAACAGATGTTCTGCTGTGAGCTCAGGCCGGAGCAGCATGTTGCATTTCTGTATTTATCTTCATTAACGTCCATTTCATCGACATGACTCTGTAGTTAGCCGGGTTTGTCTCCATGGTAGCGCCGTGGTCTGGTCTCTGTTTTCCGGCTCTGTCTTCTGCCTGCCCACAGCCCTGAGGATGAAATATTGATGGCACATAATAACTCTCAGACAGGAGCGTGTTTGTGGCAGCTAATTGTGGCGAGTGTTGAATAAAACATGTCTCATTAGTCCTGAACCTCGCCCAGGAAGGAACTGGACTGAAGTCTCTGCATGGGTTGGTCGGTTTTATTTTTTAATATATATCTCCTCAGCCTTTGATAGAACTGGAAGTCGTTCTGGCTCTCCTTAGTGAAGGCCGTCTCAAAGCTCTCGTTCTTGACCCAAGGAGCGATGATCGAGAATTGAGGAAGGGAGCTAGGATGGATCTCTGAAGAACTATTTCAATTTTCAATTCAATTTTATTTATAGTATCAATACAAAACGAGATATCTCAAGACACTTTACAGATAGAGTAGGTCTAGACCACACTCTATCACATAATTTACAAAGACCCAACAATTCCAGTAATTCCCCCAAGAGCAAGCATTCATTGCAACAGTGGCGAGGAAAAACTCCCTCTCAGGAAGAAACCTCGGACAGACCCAGGCTCTTGGTAGGGGGTGTCTGACGGTGCCGGTTGGGGGTGTGATGAACAGTGGCAACAATAGTCACAATAAAGATAATGGATCAGTGACTAGAAATGGTAGTTGTAGTGGTTCATGGCATAGCAGGGCACTGCAGGGCGTAGTAGGATGTAGCAGGGCGTAGCAGGTGTAACAGGGCATAGCAGGGTGTGCAGCAGGACCACAGCGACAGGCTGCAACCATGATTTAGGGGGATTTATTGATTATATGGTAGATGAGTAACAACTATGAAGAGAAGCAAAGGGGTGCCGTGTCTGGAGCTATACACCCTCCCCCGCCGGTCTAGGCGAACGCTGCAACTCCTCCCTCCCTAACTATAAGCTTTATCGAAGAGGAGAGTTTTAAGTTTACTCTTAAATGCTGTGATGGAGGATCCACGAGAGCAGCATTCCTGGAAGCCGTGCAGCTGAAAGCCGTTTAATAGAATATACTTTATTGTCCCCTAGGAGAAATTTGTCATGGACACAAAAGTGCGTAGTGCATAGTAGTAGCTGCCATTACAGACAATAGATACACATAAAAATACAGAACACCGGGTTATCGCACACTTCTCAGGCCTGTTACAAATTGTACAATCTATTTAAAATTTGTATTTAAAATTTTGATGGAGACTGGTACGAAGGAGTATTTAAAACTGTTCAATTTAGTTTTAGGGATTCTATACCTTCTGCCAGAAGGCAAGAGCTCGTATTCCGTGGGTCCGACGGGTCCAACAATACTCTCCGCGCCTGCCTAAGTACAGATTGCTCATAGATGAACTGAAGGGAGAGCTTGTCAGTCCTCCCCATCACCTTCATAGCAGTCTGTACCAGGCGCTGCAACTTTGATTTGGACTGTGTGGAGAGATTGCAGAACCACGCCTTCATCCCATACCTGATAACACTCTCTATGACTGCCTGATAAAATAAAAACATGTTCTGGCTGACACCCAACACCCTTAGTCTGCGTAAGAAATACGGTCTTTGCTGTACACAGGAACATTCATAATCTACGTGGTCACTCCAGCTTAAAAGGTTATCCAGGTGGATGCCCAGATACCTATAAGAAGTGACCGGTTTGTCTATTCATAGGGAGAATATCAAAGGTGTATGATCCCCCACCGACCCAGGGTCAAACACCGCCCATACAGCTGACTAATTCACGCCTCAGAGGACAAGGACGTCTCATCCCTCTAAAGCAGAGGTCTCAACGTTTTCTAAGCCAAGGACCCCTTAACTAAGAGTGGCAGAGCAGGGACCCCCTACTACATATATTGTATAAAATTAAGTTTCATATTAAACTGAGCCTACAATAACATGTAGGGTGGCCTAAAGTATACAGTATACAAGGTATATACCATACATACTGTACATTTTTAAATGCATAGAATACTAAGCTATTAAAATAATTGTTGGAATTGATTTCATAAATCATGTATTAATGTTATAATGTGGCACAGTGAATCCTCAGGATTAACTATCTGTGGATGGCTGCCTTACCTTTGGGCCAGTAAGCCCATAGGTAAGGTAGTTAATTTAATTAAATTTATTTCAAAATAGGCTGATTTTATATTTGCCAATAATATTTCATGTTAAGAAATTTTAGTTTTTGAAAACAATCATTTGATGGCCCCCGTGCAGTAACTTGGAGCCCCCACTAGGGGTCCCAGACCCCCTGTTGAAGATCACCTTCCTCGGTTGGGAGGAACTAAAGGCCCTGACACACCAACCTGACGGCTGACTGTCGGCAGAACAGCCAGTCGGACCGATCAGTCGGCTCCCCGAGGTCCAAAAAGTGCCTCAGAACCCACCGGAGCGACGCAGACTTGAGTGTATGTTCTGTGCGTGCGCGAGACGTGTTAAAAAAAAAAAAAATGAAAACCGCAAATGACGAAAGCGTCACGTGGGTCTGACTTCTCCAGCTGACCGATAATGGCGGCTTGTTTGAAATACGATCTCGTATTTTACGAAAATAGTTGAAATTTCTGAAAACATTTTAAGCGAGAGATGGGCCGTGCAGTTGTTGAATCTGTCTTCATTTCAGATCGACAAAGGTCAGTTTGAAAGATTTTTGTCAGATTTTGAGAGGCTGTTCGTCACTCATCCCGCTCCCCATTTCCGGGTTAGCTCTCCACCAATCAGATTGGTCATCGAGTCCGACTGCCCGCCCTCCGGCCCAGCAAGTCAGGGCGGCCCAAATGATGGCCAACGGCTCCTCCGACTGACGACGGCACTAAACGGTGTGTTCAGACTCGAGTCACCGACCTCGCCAGACTGTCTGACGGCCGATTATCGGCTCGGTGTGTCAGGGCCTTTTAAGCGCGGGGAAACGAAGCAAGAGAAGGAAACGTGGATGCAGTTTAGCGATCTAAGACGTAGGCTAGTAGTCCTCAAACATCCTCGACACTCAGGCGCGTGTGGGTATCTGACACTGAGGATCAGAAAATCATCAAAAATCTTGATCACGATTATATTGGTCAATATTGAAATCACAATTGTTTATCATGATTGCTCGTTGACCTTTGGAAAGAGTGTTGCATTTATGGAATTTAAAAACCAGTGAAAAAGTTATACAAATCAACAGTGAAAACACCTTGAACTGTGAAATTTCCCTTCATACTTTTCCTGTTTGAACTTATTAAATTCTCCTTCAGAACTCAAGACAAAATAAGAGTTTACTTGCAAACTAATATGCAAAATAATTTCTCAAGTACATACTATAGCGATTATTTTCATTGTCGATTAATCTTAATAATTTTGTGGATGAATGGATTAGTTGTTTGGTCTCTAAAATGTCTAAAAATGTGGATCAGTGTTTCCCAAAAAGCACAAGATGACGTCCTAAAATGTCTTGTCCACAACTCCAAGATATTCCGTTTTACTGTCACAGAGGAGAGAAGAAACTAGAACATATTCACATTTAACAAAAACTTATGTGATTTAAGAATCACACAAGTTTTACTTTTTCCTCATTAAAAAATGACTCAAACTGATTCATCGATTATCAAAATAGTTGGTGGTTAACTTACAGTAATGGTTGACAGCTAATCGATTTGATCTTTGCAGCTCTAGAAATTACCTTTTGCATGTTGAAGAAACTAAAATCTACTTTCTCTAACTGCCGAAAATGTCTCTTGTTCATCCTCGAGGGATCACAAGTCATTGTGGAGTTTGAGCTGCCGCAGCAGGATTTCTCTACGCCTGATGGCGCCAGAGTCTCACCGATAAACGCTTGTTCCACATTCTGTATTAAACTGTAATTTTTCTCTCTTTCTGCAGCTTAGTGGATGCCTCATCCTGGGCGTGGCCATCTACCTGAAAGTCGGCAAGGCTGGAAATCAAGTGAGACTCACAGTTTAATGACACCACATCCACACACATGCAGATACTTCTTTTTTTGTTCCTTCTTTGAACACCCTGATGGGCGTAGATTTCGTAGGGGGGTGCAAAGTGCTTTACGTTAAAAACGGCATATAGATTTTATACAAAGCATGAGTAGAAATAAGAATTTCAGGATAATCAACAGAACATACAAGTGTGACCATACAAATTCACACACACACACTTTGGTGCAAACATGTTTGCTTTTAAAGTGCTTTATGAATGTAAAAAACATTTACTGTCTCCCGCCAGATCACCAGTAACTCTCTCCCCGGCGTAGACCTGCTGATCGCCATCGGTGCGATCATCATGGTGCTGGGCTTCCTGGGCTGCTGCGGAGCCATCCGAGAGAACCGCTGCTTGCTGCTGCTGGTGACAATCCATTTAGATTATTTGTTTTTTACATTCTTTTATTTGGATATTTTCTCACTGAAATCATGATTATTTCATAAAAGGAAACCCTCAGCAAAGGCAGCAGTATTAGTACATGTTTGACAATATTCATACCTGACTGAAATCGTTGAAGTTTAACACAACAGTGGACAAAAAACTGATCATTTGGTTTCCTTTCCCTCCTCCCTTCCCTCAGTTCTTCATCAGCCTTCTCATCATCTTCATCCTGCTGGTGGCGGCGGGCATCCTGGGAGCCGTGGGGGAGAACAAGGTAAAAGTGAAGCCATCCTCACGTCCCCTCCGGTCTTGTACGTGTGTTTTGGAGCATCAGACTTTATGTGTACTTATTCATTTGTGTTTCTTTTGTGTGCAGGTGAATGACTGGGCGAAAGAGAATCTGGATAAACTCACCCCACTGTCATCACAACCGGCTAGTCTGCAGAACGACATGCAGCAACTGCAGCAGGAGGTATAAACATGCACAAGTGCTCACAAAGTGACTGCGCACACACACACACACACGCCCTTCCTCTATAATACCATTCAAATTTCGTTTATTTTTTTATATTCAAATAATATTTGAATATTTAATGCTCAAATGCAGCCTGTTATTAATATGTATTACGCTACTCAGGCTTATGCATTGTCAATGCCGCTATACACATGTGGTTGTTGCACGTTCTGTCCACTAGAGGGACTTCCAACATCAGCCTGGCCTTGAAGGGGACCTACATCACGGCGCATTGCATTTCTTGCACGCTGCTCTCTGTTTACATTATATTTCCACCACGAGCACACAGCACCAAACACAAATCAACCGAGAACTCTGTAATGAAACCTGATCCAACAAGTGTAGTGAAGCGGTTCTGTTGTAAAGGCGAACAGTGCTGGTTAGCACAATGACATCATGTTAGAAAGCACAGCCGAAACCATTTGTCATAAACTAGCTAAGTAACAACAGTGTTAGTCACGATGCTAACGGCATTGATAACTAAGCCAAACTGTGCTGCCACTATTTTAGTGATTTATAAACGACCTATTTCTTGCAGATTGTCACGTTACTGAGAATACAGTCGAAGCTTAGCTTAGCTTTCTCCATGAAGCTCCCAGCTAAACTCCTATAACTCGCGACGCAGTTAGGAAACAAGAACGAGCTAATTATTGATAACAACATAAGCATTTTGGCTCGTGGATAATGATGTTAAAGTCATGTTAAAACTATTTCCCATCCTTCTTCCGATTTCCAGCCACAGCCTGTCATTCCCACAGTACCAACGTTACTCGGTACGTAACGTTAACGTTAGTTCTGTGATGTATAGACCTCCCAATGCCTCCCAATGTTCATCAGACGTGACATGACAAAAGCATTTAGTTTTCACATGCAGGTAGGCCAAGGTGAGAGCAGGGAGATTAGCTAACGCTAGCCAACATATTTATTAAAAAAATCACATTTGAATAGTGATTTCAGCATTTGAAGAGTATGGATTTTGTTTTACTATTCGACTTTCGGAATTCGTTCCAACAGCCCTAATACACACACACACACACACACACACACACACATACAGATATACGCACACACAGACATATACCCACGCACACACACAGACATACGCACACACAAACATATGCACGCATGCTCACACACAGTTGGTGTCAGAGTAAAATTGTAATACATATCCTCAAAATCACTGTTTGTTGCTCTATCTATCCATCCACACACAGTTTTTTCTTCAATTTGAGTTATTAAAAGTGATGAGACTAATAATTAGCCACTGATTCTAACTAAAAAAAACTAAAATCTAAAATAATTAAATTGATCATACATGCATTTGATTTTTGAGACCTGCTTTGTGGATGGAGAGCCACTAGAGGGCGCACATGCTTCAGACTGCCACTAAGGTTCCCTCACTGACACTGGGAGCATTTCAATGTCTGATCAGTCTGCAGCCACTCTACGTAGGGTTCTCCCTCCTGGATTGTAATGACTTTGTTTGTTTGTCATATTTGTGATTTCATTGACAAAATGCATTCTACAAAGAATCAGGTAAACAATGAAACCAAGCACCAGTGTGGCGTTAGTTTGTGTTCAGCCAGCTCTGGATAAACTGTTCACTGTTCAGAGGAAATGTAGACATTATTGGGCCGTTAATGAGCCAACAGTTGAACCCTGTGTGTTGTTGTGTTTTCCTTCCAGTTGCAGTGTTGTGGTCTGCTGAATGGAGCGTCCGACTGGGGTGTAGTTCCTGCCCCCTGCAACTGCAACACCACCCTAACAGACTGCAAGACCACCCCCGTCTTCACCACGGTGAGACCACAACACAATATTCTCCACGGTTTTTGAGATTTAGACATTTAATCAAAGTGTAGTCTGGATCGACGACGCGTCATTTCCAGGATAATCGCCGTTTTTTTGTTCCGCTCTCTGCATGTGGCCGTTGTCTAACTCCGTTCGCTTCCGGAAACGACGACAAACTTTTCTTTTCTTTTGCGGGGTGCAAATGTTCCACCAGAACAAGTTCCTTCCCGAGACTATTTAACCGAGCCGGCGTTGCTGCGTCCGGAGCTTGGCGCCGCCCAAGACCGTTGTGATTGGTTTAAAGAAATTGCTGGAAAATGCGTGATTAATATTAATGTTACAATAATGAGTGTCCTGGTCTCATCCTGCAGCCCTGCGGCACCCAAATCATCAGTTTGATAAAGGGCAGCTTGACCGTGGTGCTGGGCATCGCCTTTGGAATCGCCGTCCTGCTGGTTAGCACACACACACACACACACACACACACACACACACACACACACATAAACGCACAACACACACGCACTATAATTTCACACCCGAAACATTTGTACAAATAGTTTATTTCTCTTTCTGCAGATTTTCGGCATGGTCTTCTCCATGATTCTCTACTGTCAGATTGGCAGAAAGGATGGCGCCACTTCCACTGCCTGAACACCCACACATGGCCACGCCCACTCGCTGCCTGGCAACAGCCAATCAGAGTGCAAATGACCCATTTAACACTTAACCTCAGTGCTATTGTAACTTAACCTGTGCTTTTACTGTGGAGGGACACGCTGATATTTTGGTTGAAATCTCATGATGTTAATACACATGTGGTGTGTACTGTATGGAGTCTCAATCGCGACAAAAGTTCAATATATAAATATCTTTTTGCAAACATGAGAATTTCTGCTTCTTAAAGGTGTTAAATTAACCAATAAGATATTGGGGGAGTAAAATAAATGGGGTTTAAAATTAACTGAAAATATAAAAATGTTTGGTTCTTTTAAACAAATGACTTTCTACCCAAAATATCAGTGTGTTCCTTTAACCTTACAGCAAACCTGTGATAATTATCACTTTTTTTTTTACCAAACTCAAAATCCAAACATAGTCTTTCTTTCCGTTCACACTGTGGCCTCAAAGAACAAAGTCTAGAAACATTGTCAAAACAATTTGTGTTGTCTGGGGCTTATTTCGATGGAAGCCAATTACCGCCAAAAACAAATCAATAAATACGCGGCAAGGTATGGTAAAAGAGAATTTATCTCACTAGTATCTGTATGATTTATACATAAGTCAATATTATGACATCTTCTCATAATTATGATACATTCTCGAAAAATGTTACTTACATATTCGTAAATCTAAAATTACATATACGTTTTTTCTCGAACATTGTATTAATATAGTTGTTTCTTTGCTCTTTTCTGTATGTAAACTGTCAACTCAGGTTACATGAAAGTTGCTTAAAATTATTTTTTTAAAAGCACTGAATCATAATTTTCTTACGATTTCTGCAATGCCTTATTTTGTATTTGTTGTTTAATTTGTATCGGATGAAGGAATGGGCTTCCATAGATTTATGTCCAAAAATATACTGCCATAACTGTCTGTCGCAACATCTGCTGCCATTTCTGATAAATGTTCCAAAATAATCCTCATGAAGTTAAAGTTGTGGTGTGTTCCTGTGTTGTTCCGTTTATAACTCCATAAACCTTTCAGAAATACAAGAAATAATTAAATTATATATATAGATAGATAGATAGATAGATAGATAGATAGATAGATAGATCTCTATCTATATATATATCTCTATCTATCTCTCTCTATCAACCACATTGTTATATTACTGTTTAACTTCTAATTGTGTTATGAAAGTGGTTTAATATTGTGGAACAGACTTCTTCACCTGTTCACTCGGAATTTCGTTGCTGTCGTCTTTGTCATTTTTACGGGCACTGTCTGAAAACTGTAAGGATGTTTTTATTTTTATTTTTGTCCCTGAACTGAGTTTAGTTGGAGGACAAAATCAAGTGTCATACTATCCTGCTTGAAGAAGGGAAAATAAAAACTACTGAATTAAAATAACACTTCTCAAAAGGATCACCTCCTTATTCGCAAGTACATTTAAATACTGAAGTACTACATTATAATTTATAGTTGCCCGGTCATGATTATGACATATTTATGATGTACTATGGTATGATAAAGAGGCTTCATGGTCGAAAAGAAAGTATATTTAAAGAACAAATGAAAGAAGATAAATAATAATCAATAATCAAAATAAACTGACTATTTCGGACGTTTTAAGAAGGTAGTACTAGTAGTGTATTTTAGCACACACATTTCTTAATAGCAACTTATTTTTGGCAAATAAAACCTTTACATTAGCTGCTACAATGTCATCACAAAACGTAATGTAGTTTGCTGTCTTCCTAAATTCTCATTTCCCATTTGTCCTGTTTGTAAACTGTTATTGTGTTCAGGCCCAGAGGCCAGAGCGGTGGCTCCAGAGTTCATTTCAATATTTAAAAGCAAAAAACTATACCACGGTTTTGTTTTTCTGTTACTTTTCTGCTTGAAGGGAACACCTTCCTTTTTGATTTATGGCTTCAATGTGTTTATCCGGCATAGCTCAAAGGACGGGTCACAGATGAAAGCAGCATCCACATGTACTGTAATATCAGACGTGCAGCTATTTATTTCTCTGGGAAACATTGCTGAGTGTGCTTCTTGTTTTTCAGCCCCAAAAAAAACCCGGCAGCAGCCTTGGGGCGAAAAGCCAGATAGGACGTTCTGCGTTCACACAGTGTTCAGGTCAGCCTAGGTCAAGGACGGAGGGGCATTCAGGAGCAGCAATTACACCGGTTTGTACTCGTATTCAAACGTTAATTCACAGTAAGAGCCAGGGAACTGCAAAGGCCAAAACATAGCAATGGAGAATCATAGCTCGGAATTATATTGTGTGTGTGTGTGTGTGTATGTATATGTGTGTGTATATATGTCAGTCCTTCGGGTGGTGACACTGCTGGCGTGGCATTGCATAGTTATTGTATATTTTGAGTAACCACAACAGTATTCTTGCATTCAATCATCGCAGACACCTGAGCTGTGGAGTAAGGTCTGGCATCTAGCTGTGGTTGGTTTGAAGACTCCTGGTTTAAAGAAATGAAATGTCTTTTAGGCCAAGGACCCCTTAGCTGAATGAGAGACGGAACAGGGACTCCCTACTATACGTATTGTATAAAATTGAGTTGCATATTAAACTGCAGGTCTGCGTAAAGCCTTTACACACACCTTTTTATGGGGAATACAAAACTAAGCTTTGAAGATAAAAAGATGTTGGCATATTCATATATTCATCATTTTTTTTATATTAAAATGTGCCACAGTAAATCTTTAAGCTTACCTGTGTCTGTAGATGGCTACCTTAGCTGCATGCCAGTAAACCTATCATCAACATTGTGTACCTTACAATTGTAATAATAATCTTTACTAACACTATGTTGGATTCATGTTGATGTATATTTTTTTTGACATATTTTATTTATTTTTTTAAACCATCGAACAATAATTTGGCGGCCCCCCTGCAGCAACTCTGAGGGCCCCCTAGGGGTCCCAGACGCGTTATTATGGAACACACGCAACTTCTAGGCAAGACCCGCCCTTCAATGGCATTCACACACTGCTATTGGCCAGGCATCCATGCTTATGCTAGGTAACTTAACCCCATTTGTTCAGGTCCTATCCCCTGACCAATCTGCTATCCTAACCTTAACCACTCGAGGTCAATGCCTAACCCCAACCAACGAGCTGCTTCGTAGGGCGGGACTTGCCTAGAAGTTACGTGGGATCCATAATAACGCGTCTCAGACCCCCTGTTGAAGATCTCTGCTTCAAACCAATCACAATCGTCGCTGTAAGTATGTAAGTGTGTGTGTGTGTGTGTGTGTGTCTTTGTATTTGTGTCGCTGTAAAATAGTCTCGGGAAAGAACTTGTTTTGGTGGAACATTTGCACCAGAAAGAAAACGCCAAATACAATATTAAATGAAGTGAACTGTTGACACAATACAGTAACATGAGATATTTAAATTAGCTGATACATGGTTTAACCTCATTGGGCCAAATCTTGCACCCGGCGCAGTTTAGCGCAAAGCCCAACGCAAGGGTCTTTGCTAGTTTAGACCGTCCAAAAATAGCAAAATGCACTTGCGCCCATTTGTGCGCCCATGGGCATGCCGGTCTTACAGGGAGGTGTGTTCACAGGGAGGTGTGTTCAGGTGCATTCTGGGCGTGCTGGTCTTATAGGGAGGTGTGTTCAGGTGCATTCTGGGCGTATTGCTATCTTTAGGCAGCGGGAAGTGATCGCGCCATTGACCAACAAAAAAAGGGGATTTAGAGATTAACACACACCATGACAAATATATGAAATATGGCTAAAATAAGCTTATCTTGCATTAAAAATATGCACATTTAATGTAATACTTTCAGCTTATATCAGCAGCTTACATCAACGTCAGCCTTCAAACGCTGATGTAGGCCCCTCTGTTGCCTCTGAAATGTTTCATTTAATAAACTGCCCTTAATTTGAATGCGTCAGTCAAATCTTGATCTTTGCCAGATCAAAAGAAACAGCGTGGCCTTTATCAGCATAAATTATTCAGCGCATCCCGCGACAGGCCGAGCTGAGAGACAATGAATACCCGACATACCTGTCATCCATCTAGTTAAATATGAACAAATCGCCCTCTGTTTACGAGTGGTATAGGACCTTGGGCCAGACCCATGGGGGTGTACTGCTTCCACCGGGCAGAATACTAAACAAGGCTTTTGGATGCGTGTAATGTGGACGCACAGGAGGCGGATTACCACGGAAACACCGGCAAACATCCACTAAAAGCAATCCCTGCAGAGTTATTCACAGTCATATCAGCAGCAACATGCACTGTACATACATGCCCTAACAGAGGCTATATACAGGCCGTCAACCCTAGCACACACACACACACACACACACACGTAGCCTTGCTGGCAGTAATCAGAGTTCAGTGTGTTTTTCTCAGCGGGGTAATTCATCAAAGTGACGGCTGCCAATGAGCCTCAGTCAGCCAGACAGCCGCAGCTAATCAATCATCAATTTACCTGCTCTTTGTTTCATGGCCCTGTGCGATCACAGCCGGCCATATTTTACACACAAGCACTCAAAATCTCTCTTCGCATGGTCACGTTTCGTGGTTATTCTTCCCTGTCTAGGTCAGTGTGTAGAGCAAGGCACTAACTCAGCCCGGGTTAGGGGTTTGTTTCCCTGATTAGGCCGCCGTTCGGTGAGTAAGCAATCAAGAAGCAGCTATCGCGTTTGTTAAAGGTTTAACGGATGTTTTTGAAGTCCCATAAGTGTGACTTAATGCGCTCATATTCAGTCTCGTTCAGCGCTCGGGAATCACAGGATACGATACACGGCTCGCAATGCCGATAATATCACGATACACAGCTCACGGTACCGATAATATCACAATACACGGCTCGCGATGCCGATAATATCACGATACATGGCTCATGATGCCGATATCACGATACACGGCTCACGATGCCGATAATATCACGATACACGGCTCATGATGCCGATATCACGATACACGGCTCGCGATGCCGATAATATCACAATACAGAACAGAACAAAACAGATATATTTTCCAAAATATTGGACTTAAAATCTTAAGATCAGGAGTGATTTTTCCAGAAGCTTTTTTTTCTTTTTAATGTAGGGAAAAGTCTACTAAACGCCTGCACTGAAACCAAGAATACTTCTCTGCTAAAGCTACATATACTCTCCCTGATAGCCACCAGTGCATCCCCATCGATACCAGACTGCATTATGTGACATTGTGAATTAAAAAAGTGTCATTAGCGGCACCACTCCTCCTCAGCAGCTGACAGCGCTCTATGAATAAATTGTGTGATGGAAAGCGTCTGAATCTCGGGAGCAAGTGAATCTTCCCCCTGCCTATTGGACGTGTTGTTAACACGTCGCGTATTGATGTAAGTGAGATATTCTATTTGTTCCCTAATGGACTTGAGGAGGCGCTCAATTTGTTTCTTCCATAATTGCAGAGAAGATGAACCCAGTTCTGTATGATTCCCTTCCGATCAATACTCACTTTCCAATCCTGTGTCCTGATTTATGGTGTGTCAGCGAGGTTTAGTTTGTTGAGGCTTTAACTAACCTTTGTCTCTGCAATTCATCCCACTCCCACTTCTATAAGGTTATCTTTACATATAGAAGGATATCAGTAAAAATACGACTTATTTTCCATATTTGAAGAGCAGTGGAAGGTTCACCCCCCGACACACACACACACACATACTTACACACTTACATACACACACACACACACATACTTACACACTTACATACACACACACACACACATACTTGCATACAAACACACACACACATTTACATACACACACACATAGAGAAACACACACACATACTTACATACACACACACACACACACACACACACACACACACACACACACACACACACCATTTCCCTCCAGGAAGGAAAACAGGAAGTAAGCTGAACCATCATAAGTGAGGAAACACCAGAGGCGAGAAACTTAAAACCAAAAGATAAATAAATATATAAATTAGGGCTGTCAAAATTAACGCGTTAATTTTTTAATATTTAACTCGTTAAAAAAAATTAAATGCCTTCAGCAGGACTAAATAAGCCAAATTGTTGCTGCTGTTCTGAAAGATATTAAACATTCTGAACTTAGCAGAACCTTTCTGTTTTTTTTTTCTTCATATTTGCAAAGTTAAGTAATTTAGCATTTAAATATCGATTATTACAAGCTTCAGTCTCAATTTAAAAAAGCGATTAATCGCGATTAATTACAGCAAATTGTGCAATTAATTAGTTAATTTTTTTTAATCGATTGACAGCCCTAATATAAATAAATCACAGCTCTAAACAGTGGCTACGAGTACATGAACAGTAAATTGTTAAAAACAATCCATAAAATATTGGTAAATAAAGACTAAAAACAACTAATAAAATAAAAACCAACTAAAACAGAGAATATATGAATACATAAATAGAAGTAAATAAAGTAGATAAAGATGTATGAAACCCTGTTGTTCAGAGGCTCCATCACAGAGACACAAGAGGAAAGGGTTTCACACAGAACGACCTGGAGAGGGGGGAGAGAGGGGGAGAGGGGGAGGGGGGAGGGGGGGAGAGGAGAGGGGGGAGAGGGGAGAGGGGGGGGGGGGGGAGAGGAGAGGGGGGAGAGAGGGGAGTGGGGGGAGAGGAGAGAGGGGAGTGGGGGGAGAGGAGAAGGGGGAGAGAGGGGAGTGGGGGTGTCTGCAGACAAACAGCTTTATTATGCCGAGCAGCTGAATGGGTTATTAAATAACATCCAAAATGCACCGTATGGTTCATTGGATTGTCCTGCTCTCTATTCTATTTACATCCCACTGCCTGATCTATCTATCTATCTATCTATCTATCTATCTATCTATCTATCTATATCCAGCCATCTATCTATCTATCTATCTAATATATATATATCCACCCATCTATCTATCTATCTATCTATCTATCTATCTATCTATATATATATCCACCCATCTATCTATCTATCTATCCACCCATCCATCTATCTATCTATCTATATATCCACCCATCTATCTATCTATCTATCTATCTATCTATCTATCTATCTATCTATATCCAGCCATCTATCTATCTAACTATATATATATATCCACCCATCTATCTATCTATCTATCTATCTATCTATCTATCTATCTATCTAACTATATATATATCCACCCATCTATCTATCTATCTATCTATCTAGGCTATCTATATATATATCTAGGCTATATATATATATATATATATATATATATATATATATATATATATATATCTAGGCTATCTATCTATCTATCTATCTATCTAGGCTATCTATCATCCATCATATATATATATATATTGAGAGGCAAATTGGGGGTGTATGAGAAAATCTGTAGGCCATTTGACCGGTTTGTAAAAGAAGAAGACATGGGGGAGCTGCTACTGTGATCCTGTCATATCATTTGCTTTTTGATTGTTGTAGTACAGCAGAGTTTAAGAGAGATTACATGGCAGGACTCAGTCAAGACCAACTATAATAATATATATGGCGAGACCAATGGCCAAGTTGGAGACAAGTCCAAGTGCAAATCCCAACGAGTCGGAGACAATAGAAAAACTCAAGTACTACAGCATTGCACTAGCCTGACAAGCCAGACCCACATCAAGATGTTGGGTCTGGGAACCCCCCGTTTATAGGGCTCAATCCGAGGGGCGGGATAAACGGTTGTCTTTCAAATTCCCTCTGAACGTAATAGGATAGCGCTACAACCAACCAGAGCAACGAAGAAGGTAGAGAAGCTAGTTGATAGATTAAACTTTAAACTCCGAACACATCTTCCTTTTTTAAGAATGATTTCAGTGCCGTTCTTTTCTCAAAGAAAAGCTGAACTCCAAGAAGACCGCTGTTCGCTAGCAGCAGCAGCCATAAGCCCCGCCCACCGACTCTATACACGATGTGATTGGCCTGACCAGAGTTTGGTTTTTCCAGCTCGCAAGTCAACGGAGAGTGCTTAAACTGACCCTGGCTGCAAAATAAATTTTCTGCCACTAGGGTGCGTCTAGATTTCTACGCTACCATTGCACACTAATTCCAGTAAATATGAAAATGGATCTTTTTCTCTCCAATTTTGTTTTCTTTCAAGCTTCCAACCTTCAAATCTTTGCATTTTGAAGACGCCATAGCTCACGTTTCAGTCTGAACAAAGAGTCCTTCAAAACACGAATGAGTTACGGTCAGTTTGTTCGCAGACGTAGCCGAGTATTTCATGCTACACAGTCACCTTCAAGACTCCCTTCATGTCGCCGTATCTATGTTTCCTTTAAGAGACGGCTCCACGAGACTGACATAGGGATTTAATCGAGGGTTCAGTGCAGCAGCTCTGGAGTTACAGCGAGCCGTGGCTGGCAGGTAGCGTTTATGACCCTCAATCAAAGTTGTTATTTTCGCTTCACGTCGTCGTCGTCTCATAACAGAAATAGAAAAATATGTCAATAACAACACCTGCGTGGAGTCGGAGGCGCTTGAATGGAGCTCGCTGTGAGAGTATCTGGAGAAGACATATTTGTGAAAGGTCTGTGATGAAAAGTATTGCACCATTTTGTTTCACTGTGAAAATAATCTAAAGCTACAATTTTTAGAAATAAATCTGTGAAATAGCAGAATGAAGTTCTGGCAGCTCATTATCCGGACTTAGCCCCGTAATTAAACACAGACATTTTGTGTGTAGCTACAGTAAAAATACTGAACATTTTCTGTTTTTAAAATTCTCTCAGACAAAGCTGCTCCACTTAGTAAACTTCTAAAATCAAATCTTTTTTTTTTTTTAATTCATTCACAGCTTGTTGTTTTTGACACTTGCTTCGATGCTTTTATAAAACGCTTCTCAACTCTTTTTTCAATGCTTTAAACTAATAAAAGATGTTTTTTTGGGTCGTCTTTCCACTTTTCCAACCATCACAACTCTAGTTTTGGTTGAAATAAACACATAGTTTACTGATTTACATGTGGAAATATGTTGGCTCTATATACACTAAAAGTACTGTTTTATTTAAATGGAGTCTGGTGGTTTAGAGCTAGAGACTTCAAAGCTGTTTCTGGTTAAATAGAAAGGTCTCAAAGAGGTTTTAAAGGTCTATCTCTGAAGGGATCCTTTCCATAATGTTGTCAGACACTTAGAATATTAATCTGAGTCTATTAAACGAGCACTTTTTCACACCCCACAACTTTTAGGCTACTAAGGAGATTGCCCCATGTTCACATTTCTACTTTTGTTTTTTTTCTTTGTGCTATGCAGTGCTGTCTTTTCTTTTCTGTATCACAATGACATGGTCTGTCAACAAATGACAATACAAACAGTAAAAGCGTAAATGTGAATCTTGTCCAGTCTCTTGCAATCAAACTCCCACATACACTAAGGTGTAACCTACAATTTATAATAACTGTCATCAAAACGTTAGCCATAGTTTACATCAGAACATCCCTCCAGAGTACACTGTTATATTGACAACATGACTAAGCAGTTTGACTGTCTTATCCGTACACGAGGACTTGTCATTCTGACGGCACTGACATGTTCATTGACATAGATATTCACTTTTGAGAGATGAACTAAGGACTTTGAGCAAGAGACTGGCTTTTGCAGGTAATCCATGGCGTTTTTCTAGTTGTACGAATTGTTTTGAGAAATGCACTTACTGTTTTGCAAATGTTGAGGATGATTTGAGAAATGTACCCGAAGCGACTCAGAAAAACTATAACTTACATTGTAGGTTGCCGATTGCAGCGATCTCGCTTAATACTGGACCAACGTCAAAGATTGTTGTTCCCATCAGTCACTTAGACACAAAAACACAGGGAAATAGGGTCCAGGTTGAAAAAAAAATGGTAGTTAACCTTTAAAGGGCGCCTACATTTCTTTTCTACTATTATCTTTGACACGTAATCATTCATTGAATGGTTAAACCGACTCTCTGTCCTGTGACTATATGGACCTCATAAAAAAAACCATTCTAATATATCTGTATAAGTGTGGTTATTGCTTCAATATCATTTGATAATGGTCAAACGACATATTAACAAAAACACTCAGCATCTTTAAAGCTTCAACCCTTATAAACCTTCACTGACATATTAAATGTGGCCTGGTGCTGATTGTGCTGCAGTTATTTTCAGTGTTTTTCTAGTAATGTCCCCATCTGAATGCAGCGTCAGTCTCTCCGTAATCTAAACAGTTCATTTAGATTATGAGAGTTTTCTCTGGCTGAGAAACACAGCTAATGGTTATTGCACATTGGAAACGGAGAATAAACTGAGGTTTAGATTGGCAGCTCTGACAGAGCAGAATAGTGTGTGGATGGAAGGATGGATGGATGGATGGATGCATGGATGGATGGGTTATTTTTGACAAATTATTGACAGTAGTTGATATTTGTCTCTTTTGTTTTTCTCAGACAATCCTGTAGTTTTTAGTCACATCTGGTCATAAGCGGTCAGTATTTATTTTACTTTTTTAAAGCATTTTGTGACCATTTTCTTGGCACTTCTTAAAACCTGTACAGCTTCAGATGAACAATCATGAAAGAAACGTGCTGAAATCTTTGGTCATCCAAAATGGATGTTTTTCGACTGACTTTGTGCTTGTAGTTGTCAGGATGGCTGAGTGGTCTAAGGCGCCAGACTCAAGGGTTCACTCCTTCCTGAGTAAAGGGAATTCTGGTCTCCAAATAGAGGCGTGTGTTCAAATCCCACTCCTGACACAGATTTCATATGTCTTTGTTTTAATAATGTTTGATCATTGTGTTTTAAACATTTGCGTTTTCCCTGTGTGTCAACTTTGTCCTTTAGAACTCATAAAAATGTAGGTGTTTTTAGTCGCTGCTGGAGTTTTTAATCCTCTCCAAACCACAGTTTTCCCCCTAAATTTCGTTGTTTAACCAGCTGACATCCAGACACATACCTCCTCCGACGAATACTGCTCTGCTGCTATTACGATATCGATTTAATGCTTCCGTTTGATTTGAAATCTCACAAAATACAGAGCAAAAGGTGCTTGAAGTTAAGGCTCTTGATTGTTCAGATATTTTTGCAGATGCGATTTAGGAACAATTTAGTTCTGGGTTCTTGTTATCCATACAAGCATAGGCATAATTTACAGGGGGGATGGGGGGGGGGGGTTATGACCCCCCAAATAATCATAACTGGCCAGTGCAACCCACCCCAAAAACCTGTTATCATTTATTTTCCATAAGTAAAGACAGAAGCAGAAAAGGCACAAATTGTTGTAGAAAAATTCACCAGAATGCAGAAAATTAAGTGTTTGACACTCAAAATGTCAATTTGATATCTCAACCCCCCCCTAATGTTGAACCCGTTGCATACAAGGATAATGGAAGTGAGAAATAGAGACGGGCAGTTAGCAGGAATGTATCATCCATGGATGAGTGACCTGACCTACTGCTATGTACGAAGGTAAACCAGACACACACAGGGTCAAAGGTCATGGGTTGACATCAGGCTTTGAGCGAGGGCAGATGGGCTTAGTGCTGCATGGGTGACGGAGAGAGCGGGAAAGACATCAGAAGAAACAACAGAACAAGAGAGCAAACTTCAAACAAAATAGATAAAGAAATGTCAGTGTTTCTCCTTTAAAACAGATGTATGTTGTTCCCCTGGAACAGGACCGTGACCGTCGGCAATCCATCTAATAATAATCATTTCAGACATTTCAGTCCCGTTCATAAGATGCATTCCTTTTAATATGCAATTTTGGGGCTTAACTTTGGTTATTTTGTGCTTATAGTTGTCAGGATGGCCGAGCGGTCTAAGGCGCCAGACTCAAGGGTTGATTCCCTACTGTAGTAAAGGGACTTCTGGTCTCCACAATGGAGGCGTGGGTTCAAATCCCACTCCTGACAGGCATTTTACCACAGATTTCATCCTCCTTTTTAACATGTGAAACTGTCTGTTTCCCTGTTCAACTGTGTCCTTAAACATGTAGACATGTTTAGTCTAATCTTGTCCAAGAGTTTTTAATTAATCTTAGTACCCCAGTTCTCTCCCTACTGAGGTGTTTGAATAGGCCTACATTATTATTATTTTATTTGTTTAGCTCAAACACAAATACCCCAGATAAACAATAGAAAGTAATGTGCTGAAATCTCTGGTCATCCAATATGAGTTTTTGACTGAATATGGCTACCACTGCTTTACAGTTGTTAGGATGGCTGAGTGGTCTAAGGCGCCAGACTCAAAGGGTCACTCCTTCCTGAGTTAAGGGACTTCTGGTCTCCAAATGGAGGCGTGGGTTCAAATCCCACTCCTGGCAGAGCTTTAACCACAGCTCATTTAATGTGGTGATTTTACAGCTATATCCCTTCGTCCATTCTTTTAAATGTGTTTACCATGTGTGACAAATATGTCCATAAAAGATCATAAAAATGTAGGTATCTTTAGTCCCATGTTGGAGTTTTTATAAAACTTCATACTCTTGAACGAGGTTCAGTTGAAAACCCAAAAACAGCTAAAACCATATGATTGCTTAAAAATATAATCATGCTAAATGTTGGCTTACTGATATTACTTATAATCATGCTTAGAGTCAGATTCAGTGTGGTTACTGAATCTGCAGCTGTAAAGAGGAAGTGTCTGTGGAGCCTTGGGTGCATACGCTTGTGGTTGAGGCCCTGAGTTCATGTAGGAGAGAGAAAGATGGCTACATTGACCTGGTGATGAACTGAGTTGTTAGATTGTACATTAGATAGTGAAATGCATAGAGGGGAAACATCGTCACATGTACTGTCCATACGTATGTCCTGCTTGAATATTTGCATTAAAATTGTATTGCCATGTAAGGTCATATAAAGAGGTGAAAACACCCCTCACTGCGATGGGGGGGTTGAACCCCATGAAATGTACATATATATGAGTGCTTCGCCAACAGGAAGCTTTCTCTTGCTTTTTGGGGCATCCTGTCCTTAAGAGCATTTTGGGTGATTGAACTTATTCTGTAAAAGACTTTTCATTTTATTTCTTTTTAGCTTATTTGCTTTTTGTTGTTAACTTTTTGCTTCAACTAAAATAAAAACACCTGTGTTCGTGTTGAACAAGGGAACCCAAAAACCTTGTAAATCTTTTGTGCCTTTTTAGAAGACTTTTTTCTCCTTTTCCTCCACTCCAGCCGTGTGAGCGGGGGACACCCCTACGGGGGCAGTGTGGTCTCCTCTTTTCTTTGATCCTCCGGTTGAGCGGAACCTTCTGAGACCCTGGCAGAAGTGGCCGTCAAACGTGAGTAATCAATTTAAATCTTTTGGTTGTAAAGATCTCCTGAGTGCAGTGTTTTTCACATACAGGAGACATCTAGGATGCCAATCAAAGCCTCTTGTCTCGCCATCGGGTTTCCCACCGAGGCGAGGGCCCTTTAATACGGGTGTGTGTGTCTCTCTAAAAAACAAACCAAAATACAGAAAAGTATCTGAAATAACTCCTTTTAATATAGGCTTAACTGACAGTAACTGGTGTTGCTGTACGGCAGAAGAGGGCACAGAAGCGAGGGTTATTCGAAGGGAAGGCATAAAGGCGTTGGCTTTAATGAAAAAGTGATACGAAGCCTCGATAACTGTCACATTGCTCTACAATTCCACAGTTTTCTCCTCATTGAGGTGTTTGAATACCTCTTTCAGCTCATACAAAACAGACTCATGAACTATTCGTACATATAGCTACCAAAAGTAATGCACTGTAATTTGTATATAGTCCTCACATTTATTGCTGTCAGCACCACATTGACTGTTGCTGTATAAAACCGCTCTGGTCATCCACAATGGTGGTTCTGTACTGACCAGGGTCACAGAGGGCTCAAGTGGTCAGGATGGCCGAGTGGTCTAAGGCGCCAGACTCAAGGGTTTGCTCCTTCCTGAGTGAAGGGACTTCTGGTCTCCAGATGGAGGCGTGGGTTCAAATCCCACTCCTGACATTGCTTTAACAGTTGATTTATTTTTTTGATCGCCCTTTTAGTTTGATGATTTTCCAATTGTATCCCCTTTTGCCTTTCTTTCTACTGTGTGTTTCCCTGTGTGACAGCTGAGTCCATTTAGGGGTTATTAGTCCCATTTTTTTTGTTTTATCAACTGACATCCAATCACACACCTCCTACCATGATACTGCCCCCTTCGCTAACTTCTATGACCAATAAGTTAGCGGACATCCATATAACAGGAATCTGGGGTATTTCCGTCGGTGCCAAAGTGGTGGACCAACAGAGATTACCATCACAAGATGGTATACTGACCATTACGGATATCTGACAAGCAGTATTTTCCTTTAAAAGTCCATTACGGCTGAAGTCTGTAGATGTCTCTATATCCTTTTACTGTCTTTGTTACTCTCTCGCACTTTAACACACACTCTCAAAGTTCAAACAATGTGTGCTATTCAACTTTTTCAACACTTTTTTAACACTTTGGCGCTTTTCCCGATGTTTTTGTCACTTTTTTTCAACGTTCTGTTATCAATTATTTTCTCTCCAAATGCTATATTTAATTGAACACCTAAATTCAATGAAAGTAGTGAACTGATCAATTATTTTAGTTATGAAGAGCGTTGCATGGAACCATCCACGTTACTTGTTTTGGACAATATTGTTGAAAGAAATCCATCAAATTTCTGATATAGAAACTTCTGAAAATGGGTAAAATTTGACCCGAGGCCAACAGGAGGGTTATGCCATTATCTATCTACTGTAATGGTCTCTTAACCGGTCTTCCCAAAGGGACCATTAAGCAGCTGCAGCTAGTTCAGAATGCTGCTGCAAGAGTTTCAACCAGGCCCGAGAGAACAGAGCACATTACTCCTGTTCTGATGTCTTTACACTGGCTCCCAGTTAGTAAAATGCTACTACTGAAGGTAAATGTAAATATGAATATTTAGTGTCTGAAACCTTCACCTACACAATTTATGGCTTTTACCAGAAGAACAATCGTGAAAGAAATCCATCCAAAATGGCTTTTTTTGACTGACTAAGGATTTACAGTTGTCAGGATGGCCGAGTGGTCTAAGGCACCAGACTCAAGGTTTCACTCCTTCCTTAGTAAAGGGACTTCTGGTCTCCAAATGGAGGCGTGAGTTCAAATCCCACTCCTGACAGAGACTCAACAACTACGATCCCTTTTAGTTTGGTGATGTTACAGTTTTATCCCATTTTCCTTTCTTTTAACTTTAACTGTGTGTCCATGAGCCAGTCATACGTATAGCTATACGTAAAGTAATGCACTGTAATATGTATGTATTTCATGTGTTTATTGCTGTCAGAACCACATTAACCGCTGCTGTATAAAACAGCTCTGGTCTTCCAAAATGGTGGTTCTCAACTGAGCACGGTTACCGTGACCTCTGAGTGTCAGGATGGCCGAGCGGTCTAAGGCGCCAGACTCAAGGGTTCACTCCTTCCAAAGCAAAGGGACTTCTGGTCTCCAGATGGAGGCGTGGGTTCAAATCCCACTCCTGACAGAACTTTAACCACAGGTCACACCATATAATGTGGTGATGTTACAGCTTTATCCCCTTGTCCTGTCTTTTAAATGTGTTTACCATGTGTGACAAATATGTCCATAAAAGATCATAAAAATGCAGGTATTTAGTCCCATGTCACAAGATGGTATACTGACCATTACAGACATCTGACAAGCAGTATTTTCCTTTAAAAGTCCATTACGGCTGTAGATGTCTCTGTCTCCTTTTAATGTCTTTGATAGTCTATCTTCTCTCACTTTAACACACACGCTCAAAGTTCAAACAATGTGTGTGAATTCTCCAGAGACAATTATGTGTGATTTTGTGGAACAACACTGATGTAAGTTTCTCAGTAGTTAATATTTGTCATTATCCATCTTCTGTAATGGTCTCTTAACTGGTCTTCCCAAAGGGACCATTAAGCAGCTGCAGCTAGTCCACAATGCTGCTGCAAGAGTTTCAACCAGGCCCGAGAGAACAGAGCACATTACTCCTGTTCTGACGTCTTAGCTATATCCCCCTTGTCCTTTCTTTTAAATATGTTTACCATGTGTGACAAATATGTCCATGAAAGATCATAAAAATGTAGGTATCTTTAGTCCCATGTTGGAGTTTTTATAAATCTTCATACCTCAGTTTTCTCCCCATTGAGGTGTTTGAATACCTCTTTCAGCTCATATAAAACAGACTCATGAACTATTCGTACATATAGCTACCAAAAGTAATGCACTGTAATTTGTATATAGTCCTCACATTTATTGCTGTCAGCACCACATTGAGTGTTGCTGTATAAAACCGCTCTGGTCATCTACAATGGTGGTTCTGTACTGACCAGGGTCACAGAGGGCTCAAGTGGTCAGGATGGCCGAGTGGTCTAAGGCGCCAGACTCAAGGGTTCAATCCTTCCTGAGCAAAGGGACTTCTGGTCTCTGAATGGAGGCGTGGGTTCAAATCCCACTCCTGACAAATGTTTAACAGCTGATTTTATACAAGTTTCATCCTCTTTTAGTTGGATGATGTTACGATTGTATCCCCTTTTGTCTTTCTCTCTACTGTGTGTTTCCCTGTGTGGCAGCTGTGTCTAAACGTTTTTGGGCTCTTAGTCCAATTTTAAGCTAGTCCAAAATGCTGCTGCAAGAGTTTCAACCAGGGCTGAGAGAACAGAGCACATTACTCCTGTTCTGACGTCTTTACACTGGTTCCCAGTTAGTTTCAGAATACATTTTTAAGTGCTGCTAGCAATCTGTAAATCACTGAATGGAAATGGATGGTGCATGGAAATAGGATTATTTAAACCTGCCTTAAACCACCTTTTAACATATATACATAATTTCAGGCTTTTACAACTATTTCTAATGGTGAAAGAAACGTGCTGAAATGTTTGGTCATCCAAAATGGCTGTTTTTCGACTGACTTTCTGCTTGTAGTTGTCAGGGTGGTTGAGCGGTCTAAGGTGCCAGACTCCAAGGGTCACTCCTTCCTGAGTAAAGGCCTTCCGGTCTCCAAATGGTGATGAGGGTTTAAATCCCACTCCAGACAGAGGTTTAACAACAGCTACGATCACTTCTAGTTTGGTGATGTTACAGTTTTATCCCATTTTCCTTTCTTTTAACTTTAACTCTGTGTCCATGAGCCAGTCATACGTATAGCTATACGTAAAGTAATGCACTGTAATATGTATGTATTTCATGTGTTTATTGCTGTCAGCACCACATTGACCGCTGCTGTATAAAACAGCTCTGGTCATCCAAAATGGTGGTTCTCAACTGAGCCCGGTTACCATGACCTCTGAGTGTCAGGATGGCCGAGTGGTCTAAGGTGCCAGACTCAAGGGGTTCACTCCTTACTGTAGTAAAGGGACTTCTGGTCTCCACAATGGAGGCGTGGGTTCAAATCCCACTCCTGACAGGCATTTTACCACAGATTTCATCCTCCTTTTTAACATGTGAAACTGTCTGTTTCCCTGTTCAACTGTGTCCTTAAACATGTAGACATGTTTAGTCTAATCTTGTCCAAGAGTTTTTAATTAATCTTAGTACCCCAGTTCTCTCCCTACTGAGGTGTTTGAATAGGCCTACATTATTATTATTTTATTTGTTTAGCTCAAACACAAATACCCCAGATAAACAATAGAAAGTAATGTGCTGAAATCTCTGGTCATCCAATATGAGTTTTTGACTGAATATGGCTACCACTGCTTTACAGTTGTTAGGATGGCTGAGTGGTCTAAGGCGCCAGACTCAAAGGGTCACTCCTTCCTGAGTTAAGGGACTTCTGGTCTCCAAATGGAGGCGTGGATTCAAATCCCACTCCTGACAGAGATTTAACCAAAGCAATGATTATTTTTAGTTTGATGATGTTACAGTTTTATCCCCTTTTTGGCCTTTCTTCCGTGTTTATCAACTACGGACATCTGACAAGCAGTATATGTTCCTTTAAAAGTCCATTATGGCTGAAATCTGTAGATATCTCTGTCTCCTTTTGATGTCGTTGACTCTCTAACCTCTCTCACTTTAAAACACACTATCAAAGTTCAAACAAGGCCAAAATGTGGACCCTGTCTTTACTTTCCCTACATTTTATTTGCAGTTACCGTGACCTTTCTCTGACCACACTGAGGCTGCCGTTTGCAGTGAGTGTAGACAGCAAGACTCTTGGAAACGTCCCCATTTTGGTAGAATCCATCCCAGCTAAGCTCCGCAGCGCTGTGGGGATAGGACTGCCGATGTGAGACCGCCTGATGTTAAGACCAAACCGACGTGTTAGTTCATCTCACAACACAATCAGAAAGGAGTTTACTGCCACAGTAGTTACCCTACGTGAAATTAGCCTTGCTGATTGGTGCATACATAAAAAAAAAACATATTAAACATTAACAAGAATAAACAATAAATACAGAAACAGAAACAAATACTGTATATACAAAATAGCGTTGACTTTCCTACTTCCCTTGTCTGCAGCTCTCAGCCTGAAGCCCATTGGTTCCTTTATGGAAGATATAAATCTTTGAAAAGCAAAAACACCACCAGCCCAAGGCTTCAACTTCATGCTATGGGATTATTTTTGTGCCTTTTTATTCCAACCAACACTTCTCAACTATCAACCAAAAATCACTACCTCGAGCAAAAAAAGCGTTGTCTCTAAAGTAAAACTCAGAACTTGCAAACAAAACATTTGTATGGTCGTAAACTATTTTTAATGTATTTTATCAGTTTGATAATCTGTCCTTTTGTGTACAGTTGAGTTGCTCTCTCCATCACGTTTGTAGGCAAACGTGATGGAGAGACACAATGGAGAGCAAAATACTGATTATTGAGAAAGAAGCAGAGGGAACTGTTAACTAAAGGACATCTCAAACGAATAAAAGACCACTACACTAGGGCTGCTCCCTCTTAGTCGAATAGTGGACTTATTGGTCGTTTTGGTCTTAGTCAACTTAGATTTCTTTAGTCCATCAGTCATGTTTGATGCTTTTTTCATGCTGAATGACTTATTTCCAAGAAACGTACGAGCACATCTCTGGTAAACACAAGAAATAAAGTGGCGCTTTTACGTGACTCTTTGCGAAGAAACTCAGATTTACAGATCTGTTGATTAAATCAACTAATCGATTAGTCGATACAATTGAATGAGTGTTAGTCGACTAAGAATTTCTTCAATCGAGCACAGCCCTAGACTAAAACAAATGTTTTGTTTGCAAGTTTTAAGTTTTACTTTTGAGATGACAACTTTTTTTGCTTGAGTTAGTGCTTTTTATTTGATACTTGAGAAGTTTTTCTTGGCACAAAGATAATCCCATACATTCCCTGCTCCTGTCCCTTACACACAGTATACATTCACACACAGCTCTTACTCAGTGCGACACAAATCTCTGCTGCCATTACGGGCGACTTGCACTCACTTGAAGTTGTCTAATGCAGTGGTGCCTACTGTAACATTCAGGAGACTTATGAAACAAAAGGTTAGGCCCCTGAATGGCCCAGTGTCAAGGATTACTTCTCAGACAAATTCTCCAACAACAAAAGCCTCCATTGTGCCCCTCCAGGCCCTCGAATTAGCAGCAGGGGCGACTGCACGCTTAACTGGGCTTGACAGCGCGACCACTCTCCAAGACCTCTCTGAACATTTACTCTTTCGAATGTCCAAATGAATAAAATGAGATTAAAAATATACAGATAAAATAAAAAAAAATGTATTGAATTCTAAATAGATTATTATGGATGTAAATTGAACTGTGTCAGTAATCTGTTTAAAAGTAATCTAAAATAAACTATCTCTTGTGGTAATCCTTAATACAGGTTTGTTTGTAAGTGGGTGGGAGGGTGGGATACGGGGGGGGGGGGGGGGTATGTTCTGGTTAAAAAGGTAAAAATATGCATATCCCATTGTAGCCTACAGTAATTTTTTTTTGCAATTTTGTCATTCAATAAAAAAACCTTGAAAGAAAGAAAAGTAATCTGCAGCACGAACAACATCTGTCAGAAGCAAAAAGTTTGTTTTTGCTTTATATTGTTTTTTTAATTTCTTTGTTAAATGCAGCGTTGTTATGGTGATTGCTGTCACACCTTTTATGCCCCTGTTGTTTTTAAAGAGGTAGTTTGCTTTCTTTAATACAGTAACCTTCCATTTAAACCCACGGGGCTGAGTTTAATCTGCCTACTGTCAAGGGAGAAAAAATAAAGAGGGAGTCTTCCTGGTGCTTTTCAAAATAAAATCGCATTTGAAAAAAAAACAACACCCAGAAGTCTAAATATACCGTATCTCAATAGGAATCTGTAATTGTTTACGGCCAAATAAAGTCTGTTAATTAAAGTCAATTTGGCACAATTACTTTATATGGCAACAGGAAATGATGCAAAGTGGGCACAAAACACAGAGCGACTGCCAATTTATAATAATATATATTCTTTCTTCTTGAGTATGCTGATGTTATGTCATCATAAATGCTTTAATAAAAGTAAAAGATGACTGTTATATATATATATATATATATATATATATATATATATATATATATATATATATATATATGTGTGTGTGTATCTGTCACATGTTGTTTGTGAGAATTTGGAAAATAAAGTTTATGAAAAACAAAACTGCCAATTTATGATAAACTTTAGAGTTGTTTTCCTGAATCATCTGACTGAATATGATTTCATGTTTCTACATATACTACTGTTTATTTTACTTATTTAGCTATATTTAGCTAGCCAAATTTTCCTCTGTCTCCCAAGCAGGTGTAATTTAGAGTCGTCATTAAGTAACAAAACAGTTGTGTCAGTAGGACTTAGACATCCTATCACATCAGATAGTATGGATGTTGTTTTATACCAGAACTCATGCACCTGTTCACTCTCCCAGACCTGTTCACACTCCCAGATCATGTGCAGGAAAGTTCCAGTTTGTTCAGGTTGACAGAACGTGCAAAAGGGAGTAGGAATGACTTTAGAGACGCATCTCTTCTGAGGAGTCCAATATGTCCTCTGACATATGTTGAAGTGGATATACTGCTGATTTGGGTTCTTGGAACAGTGGAAAATGTTGTCCCAAACTGTCTCCCAATTAATTGCATTCCCCCTCAGGGCTCAGCTCTCGCTCCCATTTCCTTGCTATTGGAAGTTCTCCTATGGATATTTGCATCAGTTTAGCATACATCTTGGACACTAATCCTCTCACAGGAAAATCAACAAACTATTTAATGACTGGGTGCGCCTCAAGACTGTTTCCCCATGGCACTCCATAACATTTTAGGGCTGATCTTAAGCGCAAATACAAGAAGAAGGACGTCCTGGGGACCTCAAAATTAGCTCTTAGGTCTTCAAAACTCAACATACCTTTCTCACTGAATAGCTGGTTTACAGTATCCTATAAATGCCTATATGCATAAATGTCACTCCACTGCAAGCAAAGGGTTTGTTACCAGACATTTTGTCGCCTTTTTTTGAGTTTTTTTTTGGGACAGTGTTTTAGATGTTTCAGTCGCTTTTTTGAAATACACAATCTCAACCCCCACAATGTTGAACCCAAAGTGTGCACTTAGCTGATTCTGATTTAGGAAGCCCCCCCCCCCGCAAGTTTTATTTTGAAAGGAAACTAACCATGCTTCTGGTGTCAATGAATCTAGCGCTTTCTAACTTGACTCCAGTCATTGGGGGGTTTGGTATTGGGAGGAGGAGGAGGAGGAAGAAAAATCCTCATCCCGATCCTGATTTGTAGCGTCTCGCGCCGTTTGCAGCGGAGCTCCAGAGCTGCTGCAGATCTGCAGATCTGGCTGGATGTGTGCGTCACGCTGGATACGGAAAACAGAAAGCAAGACTCCTGCCGGTAAAAAACTGGACGTGTGTCTGTACGCGCGCGCGCGCGCACGTGTGTGTTTAGTCATGAATTGGGCTACACCTGAGCCCGGCATGTAGTTAACCGGTTTCCTGGGCGTGGGAAGGACGAAGGAAGCAGCTCGTCTACTTGTTCGTCTCGTGGGAATACTGTTTGAACTAAAAACTTCAGCAGTGACCTCAGCAGCTGCGCAGACGTTTTTCATTTTTTGCTCCATGTTTGTCTCGTTTTTAGACTAGTTTCCTCACACCAGGATGTAAATTTGGGAACTTTTTCTTTTCGAAGGACCGTTGACGCAGAGGACGAATTTTATGTTTTCTAACTTTTGATACCTTTTTTTGGGGGAATACACAGACGGAAAACACGGCTGTACAGTAAGCGACAAATCAGCCGCACATCCAAAGGTAAGCAGCAATTTAGTAGGCCTGTTTACTAGCTGTTTAATGCGAAGTTTAACACAAAAAAACTCGACCGTTTCATAATGCTTCTCACTAGGAAATGCTTTAAGGAGGTTTTAAAGATTTGTTAGACACTCGTGATTTCTTACCGACGCGTTGTCCCTTCTCCCTTTTAAGTTAAGAAAACGTCACACCAAACTCCGCTCAATAAACTTCAAATTTAAGAATGAATTGCTTGCCGGCAAAAGGAAAACGTACCATGTGCGTTAAGTTGCGATGTTTTACAAAAAGCATCAAGGAATATGCTATTCGGCATCGAATATATCCACCAAGCGGTGCGTTATGTAGAGAAAAACTTTTGGCATTGATTTTTAATGCAAGTCGATCATGTAACGAGCTGCAATCAACGCAATGGAGGGCAATCAGGCAAAACTTAGAAGGACATAACTTGTACAGTGATGTTTGGCGTTTTGTGTGTTAGCCGAAATGAAGGCTGTGCTGTGATAGTTCGTTACAGGAGGTTAATCCTGTTTTGGAGATACTTGTCCTTGCTAATGGGTTAGCTCGTATTTAATTCCCAGATTTTGTAAACTGAATTTGGCGTGGAGGTATGTGCATGGAGCAGACACGGGAATGTGTTGGGGACTAATCAATGCACAGAACATCTGGAGCCTCAGCAAGTGGGCTGATCCTGTTGAGCGGCTTCAGTAATGTATTCCAGACTTCTTCAAGTGTTAACTTCACATACTGGCATTTACAATACCTGTGCAAAACCATTATCTCTTGTATTGATTCTCCTCATTAAATCTATACCAATCCCAAGGAGGATAATTGGAAGTTAGAGAGGGATTTTAAAGCTGCCAGTCAGTTAGATGTCCAGAAACAGATGTTTTTGGATGGCATTATTGATCAGAAGTGCTTAAACCATTACAACGTAATGATTCTACCCGGTCAAATCCTTTGCCTCCAAAGGTCATTATAACACATTAACTCGCATCTCATGTGTGGGAAAAATGAATCTTTGAAAGCACTGTGCCATTTGCCATCTGCCTCCAAGCATTGCTGTACATGATGGGGAGGTAATTGCCCATGGTGTCAGTTAATGGATTAGAGTAGCCTCCACATTGCACCTTGAAGCCATAAAACCATTATGGCTCCAGCAGCACCACTCTGTTTAGGCTCAGGTTTTTTTGATGTTATGGCTAATATGACACACCGATCAGCCGAGCACGCAGTTCCAAGGCTGCTTGAACAGTTCATTGTCAAGTTTAATTTACTGCAGTCACCAGTGGGAAGTTTAGGTGGGAGTATATGTTGCCCTCTTTTCAATTTCAGGTGTACTTCATGCATACATGACAGACAGACTCTGTGGATAGATGTAACTGGGATAAAATGTCTTTAAAACACAAAAGTGTGAGTGATGATAAGGGTTGGGTACCGTTTGGATTTTTATGATTCCGATGTCGAACCAGTACTTTTAAAACGATTCCGATTCCTGAACCGATTCCTGAAAAACTGAAAAATGACATCAAAGAAAGGCTATTTTATAGTGTGTCTTGCACGTAATCGTTTTTGAAACATTTGTTGCGTTTTGCGATGTCGTAATCCTTGGCTGTGAAATACAGCCACACTTTCGACCACTTGGCTTTAGGCTTTTTAAATGCACTAAAAGCTAGCTGGCTAACGAAAGACTAGCAGAGCAAGCACAATATGTTTACCAGCGATCCCGTGCAGTGAATGGTTAATATGCTTTTACGTCCGTTTTGGTGAGCCCAGAGGGGAAAATATGGCATTTTAAAAGTAGCCTACATTTACACTAGCTAGCTAACGTTAGACTGCAGAGAAAGTGTGATATTTTTACGTCTGTTTCGGAGCAATAGAGGGAAAATATTTCAGTCGTCGCATTAAGTGGAACCGAAATGAGGAACCGAAATTTGCGTTCTAATCTGGTCCGATTCCTACCGGTTCCATAATGGAACCGGGTTTCGGTACCCAACCCTAGTGATGAGAATTTGTCCTAACACTCATTGCAGTGGCTTGTTCATAGAGATGGTCCGATACCATTTTTTGCTTCCAGATACCGATTCCGATACCTGAACTTGCGTATCGGCCGATACCGAGTACTGATCCGATACCAGTGTGTCATATATTTTATTTTGTCTTAACAGCTGTATACTACTATCCCTGTATGGATGTGATATGATGTATAACAGCTGTGTACTACTATCCCTGTATGGATGTGATATGATGTATAACAGCTGTGTACTACTATCCCTGTATGGATGTGATATGATGTATAACAGCTGTGTACTACTATCCCTGTATGGATGTGATATGATGTATAACAGCTGTGTACTACTATCCCTGTATGGATGTGATATGATGTATAACAGCTGTATACTACTATCCCTGTATGGATGTGATATGATTTTGATATGATATCATTTTTTTTCTTTGTTGTCTGTCTGGCTCAGGTTAAACTCTTTTGTAAAACATGAACAATCACAAACCATGAATACCACAGAACTTTCTTTTATTCCCCAGTTTGACCGTCAGTTATAACGGGGAAAATAACATAAATAAACTACTTTAACATAGATTTTCTTTAGGACTTTATTACGTGGTATCGGATCGGTGCATAAACTCCAGTACCTCCTGATACCAATACCAGCGTTTTAGGTAGTATCGGAGCCGATACCGATAACCTCTCTACTTGTTCAATTAATGTTTTTAAAGAAATAGCACTTCTGTTGTGTTCTCAAAGCAATCGATAGTGTGTTTCTTTTGAATAAGCCCTTCAGTAAATCCTCTTTTTAATGTGTTGCTTGAATCCGGGCTATTTGCAGGGGAAAGCTTCGCCTCATGCCTCCACACACTCTTTTGTGAACTGACTGTCTAAAGTTAGTTAGTAAGTGGACTTTATGTTGAGTAGCCTCGGGGACAAAGCTTACAGTGTTTTACATTATCCTTAGACAGGAGTTTATACACATATTTCCTGAAAGGTAAAATTTGTTAACATTGGTTGCTTGCTGGGCACATCCAACAAGCCGGCTGACTTGCAACTTAATAATTCACAAAGAATGAACTACAAGGAAGGAATATCAAAGGGCAGTGGCCTCTCTTTATTCATATATTAGTATTAAGTTCATGATCTAAGGTAAGGTCAGCACGTTAACAAGGTATTTTTGACTGGGTACAGCTGGACAGGTTTTGCATTTGGTAGCAGAGCCCTTGATAATCTATTCGCTTTATCTTCGCTTCTCTGTTTGTTTTCAAGTGGACTTTACTCTGCTCTGAAGGCTGAGTCAGACCAGATTTGTCCGGATCAAATGTGCTCGTGTTGTAGTCACGCCAGCAGTTAAAGCAGGAGTGTCCCATCGTCGAGGGCCAGACATGTATATGTGTTTTATTTCTTTTACTTCATCGAAAAAGTCAAATCTGCCAAGAATGTCGGAAAAAGGGACCAAAAAATGGCACCAAATTTTTGTAACAAAATCCCCAAAACATTAAAAAGGTGTAGAAAAAAAAAAAAAAGCCCCTAAAATGTCAGAAATAGGGTCGAAAATGACAAAAAAAGTGCCAAAATCTTTGAAAAAAGCGCCCAAAATGTTACAAAAAGTAACCAAAACATCAAAAATAGTGACAATTATTTTGAACAAAATCCCCAACTCATTAAAAAGGCGTAGAAAATGCTGAAAAAGCCCTTTCATTTCAGAAAGAAGCGCTAGGAATATCAGAAAAAGCGGCAAAAACTAGGCGGGCCAAAGTTTATTGTGAACCTAAATATAGTTGAGTTATAAATCCTTGAGTTTGACATGTGTGATTTAAAGTAGTTGAGTTTTAGTTTGACATCTTGGCTAGTCTGTACACTTTGTTGCAGAGAGTTGAGGAGAATTGCGATACCACCATAGACTGTTAAAACTATACCACTCTCAAGTCTGTACAGACAAATTTGAAGCTATACTGCCAGCTTGGTAGCTTAGCTTAGCATAAAGACTGGAAACGGCTAACCTGGCTCTCATCTAAAGCTCACTAGTTAACGCGTTACATTTTGTTTATTTACTCCCAAGATACAAAAAGAGACGTTTGTTAGCTTAAGAGGCCAGTAAGTTGTCTTCTAACATGACACACACATACAGGAAGTTACTCTGAGTTGGGGCCTCTCAGTTCTAAACAGTCTCTGGTCTAATTTTGAAATGTTTCTCAGTCTGTGATCTAAACTTGAGCATTACAGTGAGACGCTCAGAGACCTGTTTGACTGGAATGCAGGCGGCTGGTTTAGTAACTCACATGGCTGTTTGTCTTCACACAGGAAGTTATTATGTCATTGACCCGGAGGCCGGAAAGTAAAGAATGAAATGAAGAAGCATGCGAATTGGATCATTCTTCACATTTCTGTTGTCCAAATGAATGCAATTTGGTATTGATGGCCTTTATTTTTATAGGACAGTTTAGACATGACAGGGAGAGAGAGAGAGAGAGAGAGAGAGAGAGAGAGAGAGAGAGAGAGAGAGAGAGGGAGAGAGGGGGGATGACATGCAGCAAAGGGCTGCAGGTCGGAGTCGGAGTAAACCTCCACATGTGGGCGCCTGCTCCACCGGTTGAGCTATCCAGACGCCACCCCCCACCCCCAATCACCCCCCTTCATCATCATCATCACCACCCACCCAGACAAAAATCAAGAAAAGATGACTACTAGGGCTCGGCGATATGGAAAAAAATCAAATATCACAATATTTTTGACCAAATACCTCTATCGATACCGCGACGATAGTGTTAGTGTTGACCATTGGTGCTTTCACAAAATATTTACACAATGAGATTTTTGATAAATAATCACCAGTAATGTGGATATAATGACTAAGTGGGTAAAGGCAAATAATAGAACAGCTACAACAGTCTGGTAAGTTCAGAAAAGTACATCACCTTACTGTAATGCAGCCTTTAAAACCAGGAAAAGACACTTATGCCATATTACGATATCCAAAATCTAAGACGATATCTAGTCTCATATCACGATAGACCATAGATTGGCTTTATGGTCAAAGATAGTTTTTGTATAATTAACTTCAGTCTCTGCCAGAGATGCCTGCTTTTAAAAGTAACGTAAAAGTAACGAGTAACGTAAAAAGTTACCTTCCATAGAGGGTAACTAAGTAAAGTAACGGATTTTTTTTAAGAAGTAACGAGTAACAAGCAAACACGACTTTTTAAAAATAAAAAACACTGGTCACGACAACATCCCAGACCATTCAACAAAATACTAACACACAATAAGACAAAAACCAAATAAATGCATATAGAAATGACAATGCCATAAGCTCGTTATACGCATCTCTCTCCAGCACAAAGCTTCCTAGGAAAAAGCTCAGAAAGCTCAAACTAAACATTTTTTGGAAGTGAAGTTATTGCTCGACACACAAAGAATCAGGTCCGCAATGCATAACGGTGCAACCAGTGGTCCAAGAATTATTCAGCCCCTTTACTTGCTGTAAGCAAAAGTGGTAATGCCACAATGTAAAACTACTCTCTTGCAAGTAAAAGTCCTGCATTCAAAATTCTGAGTAAACGTACAAGTAGGATCAACAATAACAATACTTCACGAAGTGCAATGTACTTAAAGTATCGAAAGTACTCATTATGCAAGTCGACCCCATAGCGTAAATTGCAAATAAAGTACCTCAACATTGTTAAGTACTGAAGTTGCGTAAATGTACTTCCCAGCACTGATGGGAACCCAATTCACTGATGGGAACATCAGTTAGTGTATTTTCTGGGTCAGTGGAGATTCCCATCCCCTACTATTAACCTGCGAACCAATCGATATGCATGGGAAGGTTAAAGTTCAACAGCCTCTTGTTATGGCTTCGGTACATACTGTAGCATTAGCAGTTTCCAATCTATGATCACAGGCTGTGAAATTTGAAAAGACGATGTTGGCGATAAGACAGTCTAACAGATGGACGTCAGGCTCTCGCTGCTGACCGGCTGCTGGCTGCTGGACTAGATTCTACTGCAGCATGTGTTCAGCCACATTGTTTGATTTGGCAGCTAAAAAAAGCTGGAGCTCCTAGAATCCAATACAGATAGTGTTTTTTTTTTGTTTTTTTCCTCTCTCTCTCTTTTAATGCATTTTATAGGCATTTCTATAAAGCAGTCCAAAGTCTATAATCGTGTTCTGTCTCTATTGGAGCCATGTGGTTTGTTTTTGGTCCAAATCTACCCGCAGCTCCTGAGTTGAAACGCCAAAATAAATATCTTCACTCTGTTGGGGGGAAAAAAAAGCATTTCTTAACCTCCAAAGACCGAAATTAAAATTTAATTGGCAGAGAGAACAAGCGAAGCTTGAGCGAGGGGGGCCCACTACCAGGAACTTTCATTTTGTGTTGACTTTGGTGGCCCCTGTGGACACAAGTGGTAGTGTTCCCCTAAAGATCTTGATCGGGCTAGCACAGTGAAAGAAGTGAAAGAAAGACGCAACCTATCTTTTAATACAAATTTTTAACCTTTGTGTTGTCTTCCCGTCTACCATGAACTTTTTTTTGAAGCTATTTTCAACACTTTTTTTAATTCATGGTCAATAAACCTCATTTAAATGACATTATACCTCATCTTTGAGTTGAAACAAAGCAGATCTTATGAAATAATTTGACTAATAGTTAAGATTGAAAGATGTTGACTGAATCAATGCTGTGAAATTGAGTAAAACAACCAAAATTCAATGAAAATAATCATTGATTTTTACCTGTGAATAATGTTGTATGGCTTCCTTACAAAATACATCTATGCATCCAAGTTATTTTTGGGCATTTGGTTGAAAACAAAAAACAACCACCTTATTTCTGATAAATAAACTTTTGAAAATGGGTTAAATTTGTCCCAAGGAAATCAGGAGGGTTAAACACAGCAGTTTGCAGGATGCACAGCGATGACGTAGTGTATGTTTTTGTGAATATTTAAGGTTGAGTTAAAAACTGTGTGTAGCGGCTGGGAGAAGTTTGGTCTGCTTGCTCCATGTTGTAATGATTTAACACAGGAAGAGGCCACTAGAGGTCAGAGAGCAAGACCATCACTCACTTTCAGCTCGTTTGTGTGTATTTCAGTTTGCGTGATTTCGTGTTTATTTTCTTTTGTTATCCTCCTTTGCAGCAGATGTGATTTTTTTTTTTTTTCGCTTCAACTTATTTGCTAGTGGTGTTAACGGACCATAGTTGATTCACGGTTCGGAATGCATGTGAACCTCGGAGCAATTGTAAAGTTTAACCATAAAAATCTGAATCTATTTTATTGGCCAAGTATACACAATACATAGCTACACAAGAAATTTGACTTCGGTAGGTGTTAACTCTCTATACATTCAACAAATCATAATATAGACACATACTGTACAATAAAGACAGCAATATACATATAGGCACATATCAACATAATATACAAAAATACAAATATGCAAATAAGACGTAATATCAAGACACATGGCATGGGATGTAGAGTGCAAAAAGTAATAGTGCAAAGTAGTGTGCAAGATGCATATTGGAATGATGAGTATGTAATGTGTAGAGAAGTGGGTGAGTGGCCAAAGTGGGGATGACCCCCCCCTTAGTGGGAAAGAATTTTAGTGTGAAACACCTTTTTACTGTTGCTGTTACTTAACGTAAGCTGATATCTCTCTCTCTCTCTCTCTCTCTCTCTCTCTCTCTCTCTCTCTCTCTCTCTCTCTCTCTCTCTCTCTCTCTCTCTCTCTCTCACACCGGTGTCTAAACGACCGGTGGTGGAATAGCAACACAGATTTCGGTGCCACTTGAATGCCTGCGCTGCTCTCTGATGCAACGAAACAGACGTTAAAGGCAACAAAAGCATCGCTGCATGTCACTTAGGGCTGGACGATTAATCGAAAGATGTATCGACATCGAAATTCCGAAGCTTTTATCAACGTATCTTTCCCATGACGATAATTCCGATAACTTATTCCTGTTGATAGGCCTGCTTTCTCCTTAAAAACATTCTACCGCGTGTGTGGTCACGTGACTTCACACGGGCCCGTCGGCCGCGAGGAAAGCACAATGTTATAAAAAACAAACAATAGTCCAATCCCAAAAATTGAAAATCGAATCCCTGCCCATCTGAGGAATAATCAAAATATTCAGATCCAGCCCTAGATGCTAAAAATATAGGCATGGGCCGGTTACCGTTTTCAAGGTGTACCGCGGTTTGAAAAAGTCAGTTTCAAAACCACTAACATTTTCCGTCATACCGTTCATGAAAAAAAGTTTTTTTTACCCAGAAATTTACAATAATAATAATAAAATTTTTAAAGCTGTAGTTTCAATACCGCAGTACTGTGAAACCGTGATATTTTTGCTGAAGGTTACCATACCGCCAGAATCGTATAGCGGCCCATGCCTACAGCTGTTCTCTAAATGTTCTTCAGCCTTAGCCTAGAAATCTAGACGCACCCTAACGGCAGCAAATGTAATTTGAAAGACAACCGTTTATCCCGCCCCTCGGATTGAGCCCAGCCAATGGGGAGTTCCCAGACCCAACATCTGGATGTGGGGCTGGCTTGTCAGGCTACTTCAGCCTGGTAACCAAGCCCCAGACTTTATTTAAAACACACTACTGTTATCATTAGGAGTGTCTTAAAGTGATCATCCACCGCATTCTTCATCTCCCCTCTCTTGATTCTGATGACACCTTTTTGACATTCAATTCAATTTTCAATTCAATTTTATTTATAGTATCAAATCATAACAAAAGTTATCTCGAGACACTTTACAGATAGAGTAGGTCTAGACCACACTCTATAAATTCCAAAAGCCCAACATGTGCTCATTGCCGGGGTGTTTCTCTCCCACTTCCTTTATGTTTATAATAAGGATGCTCGGTCATGCAGACTGTCGCTCATAAACAGAGCGGGGAAACGGAGCTGCTTCTGCTCTCTTCCTCTTTGCCTCTTTTCATCATCTGAGTGCTTTTCGCTGCTTCCAGAAACATCAAAACATCACTTTTCTGTGACTCATTCACTGTGTGTAGGTGTTCACAGCAGCAAATGTAGAAGCTTTCATGGATGTCGTTACTGTACAGTGTTACACTTGCTAAACACACGTTTGTTTAGGTGAAAAACAAAAAAAAGATTGACTGGCAGCATGTACATGTGTATATCTTTGTCAAATAATTAGGGGTGTCACGTTCTCCATTTTATATCGAAAAACCGTTTAAAGTGAGCTTTCGTCTTTGGCTATATATACAGAATGCCTTCAGGTGCACCTTGTTAAACTAATGGTACATTCAGTTGCACTTTGTTAATTTACTGTCGCAAAGTACGCTTCTGCCATCTCACGGCTCGTACTGTGGCGTTGTCCCTGTTGAAGTCAAAAATTGAATCAAATAGCTGATTTGGAGAATTGTGACACCCCTACAAATGATTCCATAATATCCTTAAATATTTAATAGAGATGCACCGATTACAACTTTCTAGGCTGATTCTGATTTTCTTTGAGTTAGGCCAGCCAATACCGATTTTAGCCAATTCCGATTTCATTTTTTCTAACCACTTTACAGCACACGCAAATATTTATTTTCTGTCTTTTCTGTAAAATGTGTTGAACAGATAATGGATCACTATAAAATGGAACTATATAAATGACTCCTGGTGTGGGAAATCCATACTCATCTAAAGAGCAATGTTAGAACCATTTCCTTCTTTTCACATCCAATATCCAACTAAAAAAATGTGATTTTCTTTTGTTTTTTTTGTTTTGTTTTTGGTGTTGTCCCTCCACGCCCTACTTTTTCCTTGCAGGTGTTGCATATTGCAAACTTGTTGTCTTCTGCACACACGCTGAAGAATTTCCAAACAGCTGACATGTTGAAGGTTAATTCACGTTCATGTGCGAGAATAGCGCTGACGCGCTCTTCACACCGCGGAAAAGTTGAGAGAAAGGAAAAAGAGATTGTGTGCTGTGGCGTCCGTGTGCGCGTGCGTCCTTGAGAACTGTAACTTGTATAACTTATATTCTCAGTTAGTTGTAGCGTCGACTGGCATGAAATCGCCATATATCACACTGACCTGCTGGTCACCGGTCATGGCGAGCACGTCAAAACCGGCCAATTCTGGTCACCGGCCGGTCTATCGGTGCATCTCTAATATTTAATTCATTTAATTTCCTCTTATAGTTTTATAACTACGTCCAGTTAGCTTTTAAATCGTCCTAAAAGAGTCTGCATGTGAAAAAACATCAGGACAGTTTAAACCCTAGGCTAACATAAAAAAAAATCTGTTTTACGCGTCTGGTCTTGCCATGTGTGTCTGCAGCAGCTGACCGAGGCGGGTGTGTGTGTATGCAGACAAGCTTTGCTGCGTTGTGTTTGTCCAGCTGTTGATGTGTTGCTCTCATTAAGCTGCTGCTGGCTGGGAGACTCAGAAGTGAAGAGCTGTCTGACTGATTACTGACCTGGGCTCTTTTCTGCTTGTTCTTTGTGGATGTAGCTTTGCAAATGTTGTCCTCTGTGGAGAAAGCTCTCCATAATGAACTTCCAGTGTAAGCGTTGTCTGCTGTTCTGATGAACCATTCGTACTCAAAGATACTACAAGTAAAGCACTGTAATTTGTATGTATTACACATGCTTATTACTGTATGCACAGCATTGACTGCTGTTTTATAAGAGTGCTAAGATCTATGTAAATAGGAGGTCGGGGTGGATGTTTGGGTCATAAAATGCATAAAAGTTAAGGAGAAAACGCAAGACTTTCACCCAGGAAATGAGTGTCTGTGTCCCGGAAGTAGTACTTAATGGGGCCGTTGTTTCAACCCAAGCCACAATTAACTAGTCGTTTTTGTGCCTAAACTTGGGCCTAACTGTCGTCGCCTCATGACAACTTCAAGTGCTCATATTATGCTTTTTGGCTTTTCCCTTTCCTTTATCGTGTTATATATCTTTTTTGTGCACGTCGTAGGTTTGCAAAGTGAAGAAGCCCAAAGTCCCCCCCAAAGGGACTTACCATCTCCAACAGAAAACCCTGTTCACCAACTGCTCCAAACAGCTCTATTGTAGTCCAGCCTTTACTTCAGAGACCAACGTGGTCACTTTGTAACACACGTTATAATGCTCACCTAGCTGGTAGCATGGTACACCCTCATACTCTGCTCCTGACTGGCTAGTAGTCCTTACCTAGGTACTGTCAGGGCACGCCCTCATACTCTGCTTCTGACTGGCTAGTAGTCCTGACCTAGGTACTGTCAGGACACGCCCTCATACTCTGCTTTTGACTGGCTAGTAGTCCTTACCTAGGTACTGAGCATGTGCGACTCCCAACAAAGATGGAACGGAAGTGAGATGTCTCACTCTGTAGCTAAAACTGAGAGCTCAACACACAGGGTAAAAAGAAGAGCTGCAGCAATATGCAGTACGACAAATATGGTGTTTTTTGAAAATTAAACCATGTAAACCTATTCTGATACAACCTCTAAATACAATTATGAACCTGAAAATGAGCATAATATGAGCACTTTAACTTTTGTAATTTCGTACGATATCGTACGAATTGTTGTGCGTGAGTTTTGCGTCGAAGTTATGGAGTGACGAAATCCAAAATATTTGCACACGACAAAGTAGCTGATTTTCTGAGCAACGTGTTTGTTTTTCTTATTGAAGTCTCGGTAACTAGTTACATTCAGTTTGAAGTACTTTTGCGTAGGAAACGTTTGTATTGCCATTTCCCCCACGGTATCCAAACAAGCGCGATTGGTTGCCTCCAGGACAACATTCCCATGTTGCACCGCTAATGGACTTTTGAGTTTTGGGTCACAATCGGCAGTGATGTCATATTTATGGAGGTTCAGTTCAAAATGAAAATTCCGCAGGATTTGTGAGGACTATCATGGTTAATTGCTCCTCAGATCTCTGCAGGGTAAATCCAGACAGCTAGCTATCAGCTATCTGTCCAATCTGAGTTTTCTGTTGCACGACTAAAACTTTTGAACACGTTTGGTACACGTTCCACCAAACCAAGTTCCTTCCCGAGGCTATTTTGCAGAGACACCGTGGCTCCGTCTGGCGCTAAGTGCCGCCCAAGACCATTGTGATTGGTTTAAAGAAATGCCAATAAACCAAAGCACGTTTTTTCTCCCATGCAGTGTGGACTATAGCCAGACCTTCCTCCGCAGCGCTGTGGGGGAAGGTCTGGCAATGCGGGACCAAGACTTGGCTGCATACAGCATTTCATTTACAAGCTGACCTCCAATCAAGAAAGTCTTTATTTATTTCAATTGTGCATGAATGCATCATTCTTGCGTTTTTTAAGCCGGTCTAATCTTTCAAATGCTTTTCCAAGGGGACTTTAAAAAGAAAGAAATAACAAAAAAATGTTTATTCCCATCCATCATAGTTACTAAGGTCACTAGGGGACGCTGTTCCTTTTGAACGTATGCTGCTTTGGGGCATTTTGCTGAAACGTTTTCTTTTGGGAGGACAGTCTCCTCAAGGAACAAAGACATTTCATGGTGATGAGAATGAAATGAGGCTTGTTATCAGACGATCAGTAAGCCATCACCATATCGTTGAATATTTTGTAGAGAAAGTCTGATGTATAATGAGAAACCTCCCATCTCAAAGGCAATTTCTTGTGCAGCTAAAATGTAAATGGATGTTTTTTTTTTTTTTTTTTTACCAAGATGAGCTTTTCGTGCAAAACAAAAACATTTTGCAAATTGTTCCATGATGTCGTGTCTCCATTCTGTCTTCCACGACATTACAAGCCCGGGCGGGGAGGCATCACATCAACTCGGATCACATTGTCTCGTTGATGGAACAATTTGTAAGTCAGTTTTGGCAGCGTCGCGCCTTCCCAAAACTCCCAAGAGCGCAGTGTCTGCCTCTGAACCATCAGGTCAGTCATTTATTTTACCCCAGATGCTCTTTAACCTCATCACCGTGCCCGCGGATACATATACACACTCCATCCCTGTGCCCCAGTCTCACGCACCGCTTTATAATGATGGATATTTCTCCGCTGAATGAAGAGTGGGAGGCGTGGAGGGCCATTAAGCAACCTGGGTGTCGCTGGCTGCCTCAGTCTCTCTCCGTTAATTCAGGGTCACGTCAGTCAGTTGTGTTTCGGAGATGCGAGGCGCCGCTCTCTTTAAAGACCGACTAATCATCACACAAATGAAAGGCTGCCGCTTCGCTCGGCAAAGAATAGAAAACATGAAAAGAGACGCAAAGACAAAAACCGATCGGGGGAGGAGAGCTACAGCGGCCCGCTGTCTAGTGATTCTAGCACGGGTCTTCTACTTCCATTTAATTTCATACAATGCCTTTAATTACTTGCTTAAGTCTATTGTGTGCACTTATTACCGGAGAGACTGAAAGTTCATCGTACAAGGGGGATGGATGCACTTCAGAGTTTTTCTTTCAGTGGAGTGTTTCTTCTTTGAGCCAGAGCTGAAGGTTTCTGATCTTAAAGGACCAGATCGGTTTCGCATGTTTAAGCCAAGTAACCTTCCATTTTGTTCTAGTCATTTCTTGATTTTACAGCTATTAAAACTAGAGCTGCAAAGACTAATCATTAGTTGTCATCTGTTATATTAATGGCCAACTATTTTTGATAAGCGATTAATCTGTTTGAGTAATTTTGTTTTTGAGTAAAAAAAGTACAAAAGAATCTCTGATTCCAGCTTGTTAAATGTGAATATTTTCTAGTTCCTTCTCTCCTCTGGGACAGGAAACTGAATATCTTTGAGTTGTGGACACAACAAGACATTTGAGGACGTCATCTCGGGCTTTTTAGGAAACACTCATCGACATTCTTCAGTGCTAATCGATTGATCGAGAAAATAATCGACAATGAAAATAAGCGTTAGTTGCAGCCCTCTGAAATTGCCAATTTAAGTGACTTTAATGACCACCGGTGTGTTTTCATAATGGTGCGTTAACCGTGAGAAGCACGTGTCTGCGAGTTTGATGGTGTAATGAAATGGACTGGAACCAATGGGAATGGAGAACCATTTCCAGGAATTGGGAAATTTGAGTTGTCAGCACTGTAAGTTGTAAGCACAGTCAGGATTCACCGGGCTGATTTAAAGGGCCACGAAACATGTTTACATTTAAAACGTCCCATTTCCGAGGTTATCCATCTCAAAACAATTGTGAAAAATGTAGGCTTCTGATTTTAAAAGCGGCATTGGTGTCAGCTCGGTAAGCCACAACAAAGTCCCCTGCGTGTAATATAACCAGAAGCTACCCAAAAGCCCTCAACCCCCGCAGCTCCACCATCAGCCAACAGCCAAAGGAAGGAAACGCCTCGTGTAAAATCATTATAAGCCGGCTGCGAGTTGCTGCTGCTTATGTTGATGTTGCATCACTGCAGGCTTTGTTTTGCATCCAAAAGAAGCTTGGATAAAAGAACTATAATAAGATTAAGATTGAATTTATCATTGACTGAGGCACATGTTCATCCTCGAGTACTGAAGCTGCTGCTGCTTGGTTTTTGGAGTAGAATCTAAATAGAGTTGAGCAGTTGGACGAATATAAAACAATTTTTTTGTTTTTGATTTATCCATTAGTCAAATAATCATTCCCTTGTTCCAGATGCTGAAACGTAACGATTTGCTCCTTTCCTTGCTTTTAAATCATTTCAAATTGAATATCTTGGGGGGACGTTTCTTTCTTCAAAAGGTTGTCTTTGTCATGGATACTTTCACACAGAACGGGAATATTACATGAAATTTCTTTTTGAGCTTTCGCACCGCAGATTAAGGTGTCAACCAATCCTGGCGCCTCTCAAGACTCAAGATGGCGAACTTTATTACTCCTTCTAACCTTGACAAAGGCCACACATGCCAGATCCACTCCTTCCGTTCTTACCCTCCGTTCTAATATTTTTTTAACACATTTCTTTTTGGGTCACTTACGGTAATTAGGGCACCTGGCCGTGGCGGAGGAAGCAAGAACAATATCATCTGTTCACCTGTGTGCTGTTTTGTGAATGAGGGAGGGGGTGACTGGGGGGCGCAAAGTCTTGTCTTGGCTGACCGCTGTTTTCACAGTTTTCTAACGGTGCTTAATTAAATTGTCATGACTTTTGGACACCATTTCGTGTGCCAGTGACACAACTGTGGAATCTATTGGATGCAGAAACTTTGTTTGTTTCTCATGCAAATAAATCTAGATTTAGATTTGGATCATCATCCGCAAGCACGTGTGGTAGGGCTGGGCGTTATGGAGAAAATCAACTATCACAATATTTTTGACCAAATACCTCGATATCGATACCGCAACGATATTGTAGTGTTGACTATTGGTGCTTTCACAAAATATTTACACACTAGATTTTAGATAAATAATCATCAGTAATGTGGATATAATGACTAAGTGGGTAAAGGTGAATAATACTACAGTTACAACAGTCTGGTAATGACATCACTTTACTGTAATGCAGCCTTTAAAACCAGTAAAAGACACTTTCCAATATCCGAAATTGAAGACGATATCTAGTCACATATATAGGCCTATCTCCAACCTACCATTTCTTAGCAAGATAATAGAAAAAACGGTTGCTTTTCAGCTGAATAATTATCTAACGTTAAACAACCTCCTGGATAATTATCAATCAGGCTTTCGGCCTTATCACAGAAACCACACTTATTAAAGTTGTGAATGATCTGCATATAAATACTGACTCTAATAAATTATCTGTTCTTGTGCTTCTGGACCTCAGTGCCGCCTTTGACACCGTTGACCATCAGATTTTATTACACAGATTAGAAACATTGGTCGGCCTGTCTGGTCCAGTCTTAAACTGGTTTAGAACTTACCTGTTGGATAGGCAATTCTTTGTGTCCATTGGGGATTTTGTCTCGGACAAAAGGGCAACTATGTGTGGAGTTCACCAAGGTTCAATTCTTGGACCATTATTGTTCAATCTCTACATGCTCCCACTAGCACATGTTATAAAGAAACACAACATAAATTACCATAATTATGCAGATGATTCACAGCTATACATATCCTTAACTCCTAATGACATGAATCCCATACACTCTCTAATCAATTGTATCGGTGATATTAATATGTGGATGTCAGAGAATTTCCTACAACTAAACAAGGATAAAACGGAAATACTTATCTTTGGTGCTAAGGCTCAAAGACAGAAAATTGTGGCTTATCTCAGTTCTCTGTCTCTAGAGAGCAAAAGCGAGGCTAGAAATCTGGGTGTTATATTAGACAGTGATTTAAATTTTAAGCGTCATATCAACCAAGTCACAAAATCAGCCTTCTACCATCTTAAAAATATTTCTAAATTAAGGGGCTTTATGTCAAAAGAAGATGCCGATAAATTGATCCATGCATTTATAACAAGTAGATTAGATTACTGTAACGGTCTTTTCACCGGCATTCCGAAATCAACTGTGCAGCGATTACAATTAATTCAAAATGCGGCTGCACGTGTTCTGACTGGTACAAAGAAGTTTGAACATATTACACATGTCCTTAGACTTTTACACTGGCTCCCAGTCAAGGCTAGACTTGATTTTAAGATTCTGCTCCTAGTATATAAAGCTCTAAATGGCCTTGCACCTCAGTATATTAGAGACATGCTCATTATATATGAACCAGCAAGACTCTTCAGGTCCACAGGCAGTGGTCTTTTAACTGTCCCTCGCTGTAACTCCAGAGCAGGGGAGGCTGCTTTTTGTGTCTATGCCCCAAATATATGGAAAACCCTGCCAGTGGAACTGAGAGAGGCCTCCACATTGAACATTTTTAAAAAAGGATACAAATTTTTCTTTTTACAAAGGTTTATGATTAACAGCGTTTGTCGCTGTTCAATGTTGATCTTTTTAAGTGTGTGTGTTTGTGTGCGTGTGCCTAATATCCTCTGTATACTATGTATAAAGTGTTTTATTTGTAAGTGTACTTTTTTGTACGAAGCACATTGTGTTATATTAACTTATATGAAATGTGCTATAGAAATAAAGTTTGATTTGATATCACGCTATTGATATAATACCAATATATTGCCCAGCTCTAGCGTGTGGCAAGTTATTTATTCCCCTACTCAACCTCTCGGCGGCAAGAAATTGATTTTCAGATAGTCTCCTACAGAACCTTTTTATAGAATGAGTGTTGAAACTAGGGGACATCCTGATATTGATATTGACTGATATTGGCTTTTTATTTTATTTTTTTACTGATCGTGGATCGCCGGTCACCTCGATCACCTTCCTCCAATCATTCACGTCAGCTGAGCACAATTTGCGGCAGGACCTAAACTCGCGAGGATATCCCATCACCTCCTCAATATTATTATATAATAATTATAATTCCTAAAAGGAAGTTTTCCTCACCATGGTCACACTAAAATGCTTACCCCTGGTGGAATCACTGGTTTTGTTGGGTCTTTGTAAATTATAGAGTGTGGTCTAGACCTACTACTACTGAGATAACTCTTGTTATGAATTGATACTATGAATAACATTGAATTGAAAAATTATATATTGCTATACAGTGGGGGAAATAAGTATTTGACCCCTTGCTGATTTGCAGGTTTGCCCACTTACAAAGAATGCAAAAATCTACAATTTTAATCATATGTACATTCTAACAGTGAAAGACAGAATCCCAAAGAAAATTCCAGAAAATCACATCATATGAATTTATTAAAATTGATAACCATCTGATGAGGAAAAACAAGTATTTGACCCCCTGGACAAACAGCATGTTAATATTTTGTAGAAAAGCCATTATTGGCCAGCACAGATGTCAAACGGTTTTTATAGTTGGTGACAAGGTTTGTGCACATTTCGGCAGGGATGTTGGCCCCTCCTCCCTGCAGACAGCCTCCAAATCATTCAGGTTCCGAGGTTGTCGCCTGGCAACTCAATTTTAAGCTCCCTCCAAAGATTTTCAATCGGATTCAGGTCTGGAGACTGGCTAGGCCACTCCAGAACCTTGATGTGCTTCTTCTTCAGCCACTCTTTTGTTGCTTTGGCGGTGTGCTTAGGGTCGTTGTCGTGCTGAAACACCCATCCTCGACCCATCTTCAGCTCTCTCACTGAGGGAAGGAGATGTTGGTCCAGAATTCCACGATACATGGCCCCGTCCATCCTCCCCTCAATACGATGGAGTTGTCCCGTCCCCTTGGCTGAAAAGCACCCCCAAAGCATGATGTTGCCACCACCATGCTTGACGGTGGGGATGGTGTTCTTTGGGTTGTACTCGGTGTTCTTTGCCCTCCAAACACGACGAGTTGAGGCCAAAAAGTTCTATTTTGGTCCCATCTGACCACATCACCTTCTTCCAGGCCTCGTCTGAGTCATCCAGGTGGTGAATGGCGAACTTCATGCGGGCCTGTACATGTTTCTTCTTGAGCAGGGGGACCTTGCGTGCGCTGCAGGATTTCAATCCATGACGGCGTAGTGTGTTACCAACCGTTTCTTTTGTAACTGTGGTCCCAGCTGCCTTCAGTTGATTCATCAGTTCCCCCTTGTGGTTTTGGGATGATTCCTCACCGTTCGCATGATCAGGGACACCCCACGAGGCAAGATCTTGTGTGGAGGCCCAGACCGAGGGAGGTTGGCGGTGGTGTGGTGCTTCTTCCATTTCCTGATAACTGCACCAACAGTTGATCTTTTCTCTCCAAGTTGCTTTCCGATTCTCTTGTAGCCCATCCCAGCCTTGTGCAGATCAACAATCTTGTCCCTGATGTCCGTAGAAAGCTCTTTGGTCTTGCCCATGGTGGTGATGTTGGATGCTGGTTGTTTGGGTGTTGACAGGTGTCTTGTATACAGGTAACGAGGTGAGGCAGGTGTATTTGATGTAGATAATTGGTTCGGATTGGGGCTGTGTCTTAAAGAAAGACTAACTGGCTTGTAGGAGCCAGAATACTTGCTGTTTGTCCAGGGGGTCAAATACTTGTTTTTCCTCATCAGATGGTTATCAATTTTAATAAATTCATATGATGTGATTTTCTGGAATTTTCTTTGGGATTCTGTCTTTCACTGTTAGAATGTACATATGATTACAATTGTAGATTTTTGCATTCTTTGTAAGTGGGCAAACCTGCAAAATCAGCAAGGGGTCAAATACTTATTTCCCCCACTGTACGTGGTTTTCATCAACAAATTCAAGCAGTCCGATGTATTTGAACTCTCCTTTTTATTGTATCTGCACTTAAGAAAAGACAAGAGACAAGTAGCATCGGTAGGCAATAATTGATTAATTCTGTCACTGCATCCGTGCAGAATCGTACACATCTGCATATGGATGCAATGATTAAGTTCAACACCCCTATCATCATCTAGGCAAATACAAGTATTGGACCGGGACTCGGTATTGGCAGATATTCAATATAAAAAAAAAAAAAAAAAAAAAACATCAAATGAGGATCTGGGGCCAGAAAAGCTGGTCGGGACATCCCTGGTTGAAACTGTCGATGTAAATTCACATCGCTGCCGGTGTGAATAGTTTAGAATTAACTGCGTGTCATTTATCCGTCACGTTAGTCTGACAAAACAAGACCTCTGAAGAGGTTATTTTACTCTCGACCCTTTCTAGACTAAATATGACTAGATAATGACAATCATTTGTTGCAGTAGTGGTTGATAAAACCTTCAGTCACGGTATATTTAATTTTATTGTAATGTATAATATTTCTGGGCGGTATTTTTTATTTATTTTTTTAGCCTTTTTTGTGATGGTGGAGAAAGTGAGAGAAGGGATGACATGTAACATAATCAGCGTCTTCTTCCACTTTTGTCTGCTCTCAAAAATAAGCAGCGTGGTGTCAAATCTCTGACGGCAGACCAACGTCTAACAGGTTGTACAGGTACAGTTAGCATTAGCCGGACAGTCGGCTGCGTGTGTATATTTGGTTGTGTGTTTGGCCATTAGCAACGGACCGTGTGTGTGTGTGTGTGTGTGTGTGTGTGTGTGTGTGTGTGTGTGTGTGTGTGTGTGTGTGTGTGTGTGTGTGTGTGTGTGTGTGTGTGTTCTAGTGAACATCCAAAGGTTGTGTTTGCAGTAGAAACGTGTGTGTGTCCTTGACTACTCTGTTTGTTTAGATAAGTGAAGCAGATAAAGGTCTGAAGCTACCTGATGTCCAACCCTTTACTTTCTCTTTGAGCCAGTGTGTGTTTTATTTATAATAAGTTATTATAAGTTAAAAATGTTTCTCATATCCTGTGGATGTCATTAAACTTCACCCACTAAAATATGTCCGTCGTCCATTTGGAAAAACCTACCTCTTGAGCGGCAAAGATTAATCGATTAGTTGTCAACTATTAAATTAATCGGCAACTTTTTGGGCCTTCTTTGGATAGGACAGTTTAGGCATGAAAGGGAAGGGGAATGACATGCAGCAAAGGGCTGCAGGTCGGAATTGAACCCGCGGCCGCTGCGGCGAGGACGGAGCCTCTGTACGTGGGGCGCACGTTCCACCAGATGAGCTACCCAGACGCCCCATCGCCAGCTATTTTGATAATCGATTAATCGGTTTGAGTCAAATAAATGGTCAAAATTTCCCTAAATTCCGTGTGTTGTTGTTGGAGTTCAACCTCTTGACTCTTCTCTCTGTGCACCTCGGAAGTAGGCAAAGTTTTGCCGGAAACCTCCACTCTGATGACACGGACACTCATGGTGAGAAAGAAATCCTGAAACAAAAGGAACTTCACTGGGAAAAAGAAAAAAAGGGCCCTATTTTAACGATCTAAGCACACAGCGTGAAGCGCCTGGAGCAGGTGTGTTTAGGGCGTGTCCAAATCCACTTCTGCTAGTATGACGGGGGGAAAACGGGCTTCGTGCGCCGGGCGCCTGGTCCTAAAGGGTTGTACTTAGTGTCTTCATTAATCCGAGGTGTGTTTTGGTCGTAATATGCAATCAACCAATCAGAGATCATCTCCCATTCCATTTAAAAGCCAGGCGCATCGTAGTACCTTGGCGCATTGCTGTTATGATGGAGGATTTGCACTGTAATATTTTTATTTGTAATTGTGTGTGTGTGTGTGTGTGTGTGTGTGTGTGTGTGTGTGTGTGTGTGTGTGTGTGTGTGTGTGTGTGTGTGTGTGTGTGTGTGTGTGTGTGTGTGTGTGTGTGTGCTGCGCGTCCCTGTGTGTGTAACAAGCATAGTGTGCGCGCGCTGTGCACGAGCCTAGGAGCATTTTACTAATGCTCTGTTAAAATAACAATGAAATGCTGCGTTATTGACTTTAGACCAGGTTTTTGTTGGTCAATGGCGCGATCACTTCCCGCTGCCTCAAGATAGCAATACGCCCAGAATGCACCTGAACACACCTCCCTGTAAGACCAGCACGCCCAGAATGCACCTGAACACACCTCCCTGTAAGACCAGCACGCCCAGAATGCACCTGAACACACCGCTCTGTAAGACCAGCACACCCATGGGCGTAAAGATGGGCGCAGGTGCATTTGCTATTTAAACGACGTGGGCACTGGACGGGAAATTGACGACTGCATCGGTCTTAAAATAGCAAAGACGCTGGCGTCGGGATTTGCGCTGCACCGGGTGCGAGGTAGGGCCCTGAATCTCACGCTTTTGTTGTAAAGGGATACGCCAGCGGTTTAGTTTCACACATGCAGTTTGGGAAAAATGGAAGCAGCTAAAGAATAGATATTCTAACTTGTAGTCCCACGTATGAGTTGGGTTTTTAAAAACACTGGATCCTACATGTTAGAGCTTAATCGAAGAGTTATCGATTAGTTGTCAACGTAATGAATTGGCAACTATTTTGATAATCTGTTTGAGTCATTTTTTTTTTTTTTTTTTTATGAAATAAAAGTCAAACTTCTCTGATTCCAGCTTGTTAAATGTGAATATTGTTCTAGTTTCTTCTCTCCTCTGTGACAGTAAACTGAATATCTTGGAGTTGGGGACACTAAAGACGTCATCTTGGGCTTTGGGAAACACTGATCCACATTTTTCGACGATGAAAATAATAATCGTTAGTTGCAGCCCTACTTCCCTCCAGATTTACTTTGGTTTCCATTGAATTGAGGGGTGTTCATACCTCCTCTGATTCCATGTCTGTCACTGTGTTTCCCTGACTCATGTTCATACCAATCATTCAGCTTCACCATCTCTTTCTACCCCCCCCGCTGTGGTTCAGGCCTCGGCGCGGCCATCATTGTTCTCTGTTTGGGTTTGTTATTCCTGTCAGAGTCTGACTCACTGGCCGACTGGCTTCATACTTCAAAATCCTTTCAGCCCTTCAACTCATTTTCAACTTCACCCGTGTGTCTCCATATTTGAGGAACCGAAGGTTGCGTTACATGACTTGTTACGTCAATTGTGACGTGAATTGTTAAGGTGTTTCTTCTTAAAGGGCCACTCTGCTGATTTTACACATTAAGTTTAGTTTATTGTAACAAGGAGTACTGTGTGTGTTGACCTTGTGGCTCTGCAGGAAGCTATTTAAAGTTTAAAAAAAACAACAACCTTCCATGGAGAATGCAGCTTCAACCCTTGCTGGACTGTGATCATGGTCTAGGCGCCCCCTGGACTCTTGTCAGAGAATGTATGAACAATAGAGACACACCTTGACTGTGTTGTGTTTGTGTTACACGAATGGGAGTATTACATGAGCCGTTGCGTTGCCTGGGGTGATGAGGCGCTAGACACGACCACGTTTGTGGTGAAAGCAAAGCCGTTCTGGCACCATCATCGCCGACATGCACACACGTACCACCTATCATTTTTTATTTGCAAAAAAGTCAGTTAAAAACCACAGAAAATGAATAAAACAAACAGGTAAAACAATTGTGTGTGTGTGTGTGTGGGGAGGGGGGGGGTTTACTATATTCGTTGGGTCCAAAAACCGGGGAATAAAGTGTACTTGTGGGGTCTGCACAGCTTTGTGGGGCCCAAAATGCTGGACCCCACAAGGTTAAAGGGCTGTTTGAGGGTGTGTGTGTCCGTGTGTGTCCGTGTGTGTCCGTGTGTGTCCGTGTGTGTCCGTGTGTGTCCGTGTGTGTCCGTGTGTGTCCGTGTGTGTCCGTGTGTGTCCGTGCGTCCGTGTGCCCCATTATAGATAGGATGGAAGGCATTGCCACAGAGGTAGTTGTATTTGGTCTTAAATGAAAAAACTTTTTTTTATTTATGAACTGGAATTTCATTTTAGATCACATTGAGTCAAAAACATCATAAAAAATATAGTGTAAAAAAGAAAATATGAGAAAAAAACTGTTGGCAATACCCATGCGACGGTTCTGATCAGCGTGATTTTAGTACCAGACTTATTTCGGTCCACTGTGCAGAAAGTAAAGATCATTTTAGCCGTTTAACGGAGAGAACCGGAGAATTGTTGAAGTCCTTTATTGAAGCAAATATTCTCCGATGTATTTATTTTCTGGTTCTCTTGGTGTTCTGTTAACCTGACTCCGCCAGATGGATCGCTTCGCGTTTGCTCGGCATATCCATCTGGGAACTTTCCGTTGAAGAACTTTTGGGAAGGGGCGAATATACTGGTTGGCTGATTGGATAAACCATCTGTCCATCACCACCTTTGTTGGTGATAGACGGGCCAAGTCAACCAATCGGATCAAACTCTTGACGAAACCAGTAAAGAGAAGAGCAAAAACATCTTTTCCTCCGAGAAAAGCCTCCAGTGCCGTTTTTTTGCTCTTCTTTCAATGAAGGAATACTTTCTTATTTGGATAAAATTTTCTGCGATAGCTACGCTCATCTCATCCGTGGAAGCTGCCACATCGTTTAGACCGAACAGTCGCTTCTCGTTGCGTCACACCTAAACCTGCCTCCAAACCAACACTGATTGGTCGGTCGTTTGGCAAACGGCTCCATATTTTCTCTATCTCAAGATGCCAGACTGATCTGGGAGTAGAAAACTGGAGCTCGCCAGATCAAGACGATCTCACCAGGCTAGTATTCTATGGCAGTGAACTGAATATTTGGGTCAAAACAATCTATTAAAAGAAGTCCCATAGACCAAACCATTAGTTAATTAATCATTCAAATGGTTATATAGATTATGTGAAAAGTGATTGTGACAAGTGTGTTTGGTGTAAGCTATTTTTCTTGGGCTGGTGCAGTAATCCTGCTGGTATGTGGAACGCTTCCAGTTTTCATTGCCTCTCTGGGGATTTCTGAGCTGACGGAAGACTGGACCGTGGCTCTGTGGGAGTTTCCAGGGTTTTATATTAATCGGTGTTGGTGGTCAGTGGCTTCGGGGTCAACAGAAGGTGACTCAGGATTCGGAGAAGTGCAGCCTTCCTGTGTCTCTGGTATTTACTGAGCAAGGTAACGAGAGTTCAAAACCTTCAATTAGTTTGTATCTTATTTTAGTTTTGACGTGTGGATTTCATTTTATTTTTTTTGAGTTGTGTGTTTGCTAGTTTTAGTTTAGTCTCCAGTTTTTCAGAAAGGTTTTTATATATTTAGTTTGAGTTAGTTTTTGTTAGGGCCAGGTATACTGTCTCGGAAGTACGTAGCTACAGTACAGGCCAAAAGTTTGGACACACCTTCTCATTCAATGTGTTTCTTCATTTTCATGACTATTTCCATTGTAGATTCTCACTGAAGGCATCAAAACTATGAATGAACACATATGGAATTATGTACTTAACAAAAAAGTGTGAAATAACTGAAAACATGTCTTATATTTTAGATTCTTCAAAGTAGCCACCCTTTGCTTTTTTTGGTAACCCTGCAAACCCTTGGTCTTCTCTCAATGAGCTTCATGAGGTAGTCACCTGAAATGGTTTTACCTTCACAGGTGTGCTTTGTCAGGGTTAATTAGTGGAATTTGTTCCCTTATTAATAAAAAAGCAAAGGGTGGCTACTTTGAAGAATCTAAAATATAAGACATGTTTTCAGTTATTTCACACTTCTTGTTCATTCATAGTTTTGATGCCTTCAGTGAGAATCTACAATGTAAATAGTCATGAAAATAAAAAGGAAACTCATTGAATGAGAAGGTGTGTCCAAACTTTTGGCCTGTACTGTACATATTAGGGGTGTAACGATGCATCGATCCAATCCTCAACCATCCCATGTTATCGATTCAAAGTAAGGATAGGCCCATCACCGGCCCTGGCCGACAATGCTGACGCCGTACGCTTCGCAGCACAGCGGTGTTTGGTGTTTTAAGCCCCCAACGTTATCTTCCAGGCAGCGCCGCCTGGAAGGCGCTAGGATTAGGCAATGGTTAGGGTTAGGTGCCTTGAAGTCACCAGTCGCAACGCTGCCTTGAAGGCTTGGTTGAGGGCTTAAAACCCCATTGAGCCAGCACAGCGCTCTTAGCAGCTGAGCAGACAGAGAGCAGAGAGGGCGACTCTGCTGTCCACTAACTGGTTGCTCTCTCTAATATAACCAATATAAACTGCTCTGTTTAGGCTACAAAACGTGCATGCAGGCTGAAATTCACCCGTGCGATTTTGTCAGGATTAAGCTATAAGCGGAAGGAAACTCCGCTAGCTGCTAGGCTAATGTGCAATGGTAAACACACAGAATATGGTACACGCACACAGAGCAGAGCTTGCAAACTGTGGCTTTTATTGGTCGACAACGCGAACGTTGTCAACACAACTCACTGGAAGTCCAAAATACTTCCACACTGGCGACATCAGTGAAAGAGGAGGGGGCTCAAGTTCTGTCGATGGGTCTCCAGCATCTGCAGTTGCCATGGTAACTTTTGACTGGCTCCAGCTAAGTTACAGGAGGTTGACTGACTCGAAGCACTTCAACGTGTGTGTGTGTGTGTGTGTGTGTGTGTGTGTGTGTGTGTGTGTGTGTGTGTGTGTGTGTGTGTGTGTGTGTGTGTGTGTGTGTGTGTGTGTGTGTGTGTGTGTGTGTGTGTGTGTGTGTGTGTGTGTGTGTGTGTGTGTGTTAACAAGGACAGCATGTTCTCTACGGAGTCCACCGTGCTGCAGTTGGTCCGGAGGAAACTCTCCTGTCTGCTGTGACATGTGGCATCCATTCGTCTTTCATCAATAAAAGACCTCCCAGCCTGTGTGTGCACGGGCCGATTCTGCCGATCATACATGAAATACCTCCGGGGTTTTGGCCGGGTTTGTCGGACAAAAACGAGACATGTATCAAAGTGGAGTGTGAAAGTTCTCTCTTTACCCTGGAAACATTAGTTTGCCAAAAAAAAAAGTTTAAAAGTTTTTCAGGAGCTTTCACGAGCATCACATTGTAAAACAGAAACTACTAGCGTCACTGTGTTCACGTTTGGACACTTATTGGCTAACGTTCTATCAAAATATCAAATACAAAATATAAATGATCTATTAATGTTTTCAGTTAATTTAATGGTGTAAAACTAAAGTGTAACTTCTTACCTTTCTAACTGTATATAGTTCTAACTGTTTACTTTACAAGAGCCGGCTAAAGTACGCTATCAACGGTGAATTAGCCGTGTGCTAGCCTTGGCCATAACCAGACACCCCCCGCCTATCTACTCACTGTAAACACCGGCTGTTTTTTGGGGGTGTTAAGTCACATCAATGCTGTCAAAACTCCTTCACAATAAAAGCTCCTTAATTTCCAGTACAGTAAAAATAGAAACTTTATTGAGGGAAAGATCATCGCCCGAGCATTCGCACTTCTTTTCCTCATCAAAGTAAATTTCATATACTAATTAGACATCTAAATGCCCATTACATATAGGAAAATTCATATGTAGATTGTTAGATGGGTATGGATCAATTCTGCCAAAACGTTTTTGGTGATGATCGGAATCGTAAAGTACCGCGAAAAGACCGGAAGGTGCGTCAGGTCGGAAGTGTCCGAATATGGCCAATAGCAGCGAGTAATGTCCCAACGTGGACACAGGGGTGCTAATGTTCTGGCAGCTGGGGCGCCGACAAATACTGGGAAATACAGTAATTTTCCATAATTAAAATACATTTTGTTCTTTTGATTTTACAGGATCTTTAGATGGCTGTATGGTTGTGTTTTTGAAAAGCTTTTTCCACCGTGCTGCGAGTGAGCTGTTTTTAAATCCCTCCACTCTGGAAAAAACCTCAGGTTTATCTGCGTCTGATCGGAGTGTGATCGCACCCTGAGCTCTGTCTGCAGGCTGCTCCAGCATCTTGTCACACTCTGTGTGTGTGTGTGTGTGTGTGTGTGTGTGTGTGTGTGTGTGTGTGTGTGTGGGGGGGGGGGGGGGGGGGGTGTGACAAATACTTACAGACACGTTCGCACCTTTGAGACCTACATGGTGACATGAGACGAGAACATTTTGTGTGTGTGTGTGAGGTGGGTGGCAGGGTTTTCACATGTGGTCTGAGGTGATGTGTTTTTTCTTTTTCTCGCACTTGTGGATAGACAGGTGGTAGATGGTCTCACACACACACACACACACACACAAGGTTTAACCATGTATCCAGCTAATTTAAATAGCTCAGGTTACTGTATTGTGTGAACAGTTAGTGATCGCACCCTGAGCTCTGTCTGCAGGCTGCTCCAACATTGTGTGTGTGTGTGTGTGTGTGTGTGTGTGTGTGTGTGTTCTCATGGCTGCAGTTTGACCTCTCGTCTCCACCACAGGAAACCCAAAACCACAATCCTCTCCTCCACTATTTTGTCTTGTCTTTTATTTCAACATTTAGCTTCCCCACATGTCTCTCTGGATCTCTGTGTGCTTATTTCCACCTCTTCAAATTAAATGTCCTTCTTGGGTTTCCACCCGAGTTCATATAAGTGTGTGTGTGTGTGTGTGTGTGTGTGTGTGTGTGTGTGTGTGTGTGTGTGTGTGTGTGTGTGTGTGTGTGTGTGTGTGTGTGTGTGTGTGTGTTTGTGTGTGTTAGTGTGTGTTAGTGTGTGTTAGTGTGTGTTAAACCAACAACCCTTCTATTAAGTGTTCACACTATTAGTCGTTCTTATCATGCAATCCACATGCCACAGTTCATGCAGTGATTGTAATCATGAACACACACACACCGCTGATTACAGACGAAGCATGCACATTTTAAAGTGCCAATCAGCACCTTTTTTTTTATTTTTCTTTATGTGTGAAGCTGTGGTTATTACTCTGCGGCCCTTTTTAGTTTTTTTTGTTACTTTGAATTTGGAAGGAAAGAGATGTTCGACATCGAGGCCAAGGATTGAGGTGTGTTGTTTTTGACTCTCGGCATGGTGCTGTTGCAAGAAGACAAATTTGGTGTGGTTATACTTTACTCAAAGGTATGAACGTGTCATAAACATTATAAACAAGTCCTAAACGTCTGTGACATAACTCTTCTGTCAGTAAGTGTCATTCAGTTTTTGTCATGACAAGTTATGGTTAGGGTTAGAGTTATGGTATGGTCTGTCGCTAGCAACGATGACGCAGCGATTACTCTCCGACCAATCAGCTGTCTGCAGGTTTTCACGTCCCCTTTTGGTATCTCCTCAGCTCGCTTGGAACCTCGACGGAGGAGATCCTATTAAAAGTACCTGTTGGCAGTAGAGGTGTAGTATATCGACTTAATGCCGTTATCGCGATATCAAGTTGCGCAATATTATATCAAACGTGTGTGTATGTAAGTATGCAATATTTAGTTTATTTGTGGAGCGCTGCGTCCCGTCCGTTGGCTGTGTGCCTTAGTTGTGTTTGATTTAGAGCTTGAAACGCTGTAATGATCATCGTCTCATTGGCCAGTTACCGTACACGTGCATGTTAGTGCACGTCAGCGCATGGGGCCACTATGTGACAAACCCTATGGAGCATATCACGTGTGGGCATAAACATGTCCTGTTCTCTTTATTTATATATTTTATACTGTCCAACCAGTAGAACATGTCCTGTTCTCTTTATTTATATATTTTATACTGTCCAACCAGTAGAACATGTCCTGTTCTCTTTATTTATATATTTTATACTGTCCAACCAGTAGAACATGTCCTGTTATCTTTATTTATATATTTTATACTGTCCAACCAGTAGAACATGTCCTGTTCTCTTTTATATATTTTATACAACCAGTAAAATTACTCGCAGAACACGGGAGTTGCTGCTCTACCGCTGCCTCCATCAGTTAGTTTGGTTTAGTTTTGTTAGTCCCTAAACCTTTTTAAAACCATCAAAGACACACAATTACACTGACAAACTAAGCGATGGAGGCAGCGGTAGAGCAGCAACTCCCGTGTTCTGCCAGGTAAAATGACTGTTTTTGTCAAAGGAGCCGGATGGCTTTGAAGAGAGTAGAGATGGATATAATGGCTTCGGTTGTTTTTTACGTGGTCTAAAATCCAAGTAGCTCATACAACCACACTCTTATTCTCTCTGCATGTAACTGGGTTCAATGTTACAGGACAGAGGGACCAGGAGCCCTCACTAATGTTTGTCAAGTGCTTCCTATTTGGCTGCAGACACACACTCAAACACACTCTCTAATCAGTGACAGTCAGTACTTTCCACTGAATGTGACATACGGGGGTGTGTGTGTGTGTGTGTGTGTGTGTGTGTGTGTGTGTGTGTGTGTGTGTGTGTGTGTGTGTGTGTGTGTGTGTGTGTGTGTGTGTGTGTGTGTGTGTGTGTGTGTGTGTGTGTGTGTGTGTGTGTGTGTGTGTGTGTGTGTGTGTGTGTGTGTGTGTGTGTGTGTGTGTGTGTGTGTGTGTGTGTGACCAGCTGAGGTCCATCTGTTCAACTCTGCACCTCTTTGAGTTTTCCTTTTCTAAACGTTTTCCTTACTGGTCTCTTCTTCACCTTTACCGTCTTCTTTTTTTCTTTCTCTTTCCATCTGTTCCAGACTCTTTGTTCAGACAGTGTGAACACCTGACCACCCACCTTCCACACTCAAGTCTTTTCAGTTCAGGACCTTTGTAAAACATAATGGGCATCACAGATCCTTTTTTATAAAGAAAACACCAGAAAAGAGAAGGCATGGAGTTTAACTGCAGGAGAGCTTGGAGTGGAAGGGAGATGCTATCTCAATAAACAGGTGATTGCTCTGTAAAGTACTTAACAATGACAATAACAAATGGCAATTAAGGCCCCGTTTACACGAAGGGAGGACGCAGATATTTTCCTGCGGTTTGGCCTCTCATTTACACGAAAAAAAACAATTTTTATCACAGAAAACGATTATTTCTAAAAACTCGGCCAGAATGGAGATTTTCGAAATCCTCGTTTGCGCGTAAACTGAGACAAACGGAGGTTTAGGCAGCCGAGAGAGAGAAAGAGGACGTGATTGGTTGCTGTTGTTGCTATTGTCGGGATTCTGATTGGCTAACGTGGGCTTGAGCTTCCCGTTACACCGCCACCTACAGGTCTGGCGTGCTCTTGACTGCATTGACGGTATGTGTGTGTATATATATATATATATATATATATACGGGTACATATAAACCAGTGGTTCCCAACCTGGGGTCCGGGCACCCCTTAGGGGGGCGGCAAAGATCACAGGGGGGCGCAAGTCTTTATCTGGTTTGAGGTTGAGGTAAAAAAAAAAAAAATATTTGTATTATGTTATGATAATTACAAGTTATGATAATACACTAGAATATATAATGTATACAAAAGTCGGTATAAAAACTATATATTTTTGTTCTCGCTTAAAATTGGAGATCGGTTACTTAGTAGACCAAACCTCCGGGACCTCTTAACCTGGGACCCCTGCTGTCATCAGGTCAGCTGCTAGCTGCTATCATCCCGCCACGGCATCAGTATTTTATGAATAAAACATGGCGGAGAAACGTAAAAGTGCTGATAACTCCTCTGTATCAGAAAAGAAAGTAAGGCTCTATCTCGAGAGTTACCTCAACATCGGTTTCGTGGGTGGGGTGGGGACTCAGCTTTTCTTAGACATAAGTAGGGGGGGCACCAAGGAAAAAAGGTTGGGAACCACTAATATAAACAAAGACTTTTCTGAAAACGGAGATGTTGAAATGTCCGTTTATGAAAATAGCCGGCCACGTGTAAACATAGCAAAAATCTGCGAGTCGGGCATGAAGACGCTCCGCTCCCGGTGTGGTGTGGCGCGCGGCGGAGGACGAAGCAGATGCATTTAAACCGGATAGTGTCTGATCTGTTCTCTCAAGACTCTTACACCTGATAGGCGGCAAAACCGTTTTTCCGCCGGCTGTTCCATTGACTTCCATCGCGGGGGGGTGGAGGGGGTGGTGCCTCCCCAACTATGACGCTTTGCGCTGCGTTCCAATTTCAAATTATTTTAACTTTGACCTAGTGCTTTTGACCTAGACCTCGTTGCTGCTGACCTTTTTCGAAAGCGCAACCAATGAGACAACAGCACGTCGTTACCTAGCAACGGGAAATGGCTTCCTTCGCCACCCTTGATGACGATGAATACCTGCTCTGCGCTCTGCTCTGCGCCCTACCCAGCGCTGCGCGGAGAGCAGCTTATCATGTGCAGGCGGCTTAAGAGTTAAAGATTATTCACTGAATTCAAATTGAGGACTTTGTCTGAGGATTTTAAATTTTTATTTTCTTTAGGGTGATGATGTCATAAAATATGACATTTCGAAGCTTCATTTGAAAACCTCAATAGGAGCTTTGAATGTAAAAAAACAAATTTGACAGTCGCTATACAGCCCTGCTTAAAGTTCAGTCTTCATGCTGAGGTTCTGGTGTGTGTGTGTTGCTGGTAGTGGGGGTTTGTGTAGGCCTACATTTCTTCACGACATCCATATCTGATCCAGCTGTGTGTGTGTGTGTGTGTGTGTGTGTGTGTGTGTGTGTCATTTCCTGTGTGTTGGCCTGTTGCCTGTTTGACCTCCCATGATTTGGCTCCCTCCCTTTTTATTTCTTCCCTCCTTTTGGCCTCCTTCTTGTTTTCTTTCCCTCTTTGGATGTTCCTGTTTTCGTCTTGGAAACCTCTGCAAAGCACTTCACAAATGATCCTTTAAAAAAAAAAAATAGAAAATCAGTCTCTAAAACAGTTTAAATTCAGAAATAACAGTGTCAGCCTTTTCCTCACTCAATGTGTACAATGTTTTTTTTTTCGTTCATATGCTGCTGTTTACCGTGTTAATTTGCTGTTGCTGCTGTTTGCCTTAAACACGGACTCAGCATGTCCTGCACATGTTTTACATTAAAAACCTTCCAGTGGTTTCAGAGGAATGGAACCAAAACTGTTGAAATGATGTCTGAATTCTGAGTTGACCATGTCCTGTTGAGGCATTAAAGTGCTCATATTATGCTCATTTTCAGGTTCATAATTGTATTTAGAGGTTGTAACAGAATAGGTTTACATGGTTTAATTTACAAAAAACACCATATTGTTGTTGTACTGCACATTGCTGCAGCTCCTCTTTTCACCCTGTGTGTTGAGCTCTCTGTTTTAGCTACAGAGTGAGACATCGCACTTCTATCCCATCTCTGTTGGGAGTTGCACATGCTCAGTACATAGGTAAGGACTACTAGCTAGCTACTACTACTAGCTAGCTAGCGGCGCTAGCAGCAGCGCTAGCAGACGAGCGACATGTAAGTAGTTCTATACAATTTCTTTTGTAGATTAGAAGTGGCTAACCGCTAGCACTGCTGCTAGCGGTTAGCCACCTTGTTGTCAATGGCAAAACACTGCTACAACACACACGAGATAATTAATTAATCTACAAAGTAAATCGTATAGAACTACTTCCATGTCCCTGTTCTGCAGGTATTCCACGCTAAGTTGGAAGTGAGCCCTCGTCTAAGAAGTCGTCTCCCAGCTAATCCTGCCTCGTACAGGCTGAAGTTGGAGAAACCGCTAACTGATGTGGTATTAGCTAAAGTGGTTAGCGCACACCAAATGTCTCGGCCGACGATAGAAAGCCGTGCCGATTTTGACCAGCTCACCCGGAGACTGAAGGCAGAAGACATCCAGAAACCATATCTCACTCAGAACAGCATGGAAGGATTTTTTTCCAAGTTTGTATGCATGTGGAAGCACCAGAGACACAAAATAACACCCCAAATCCCAGAAAAAGTGATTTATTTCATAATATGGGCACTTTAAATAACTTTGGCTAAGTTCCTCATTAGGGTTTTGTGGAGGTAAATACCCCAAACACGTTGTACACTGTTCAGAACAATATTTCATACTGATAAATGAACCGATAGAAATATGAAAAAGGCATGTTTACTGAAGCTGCGCTGACTCGAGACAGTTGCTCAGTGCAACGATTATTTTCATTGTCCGTTATTTTCTCGATTTAATGGATTAGTTGTTTGGTCTCTAAAATATCAGAAAATGTGGATCAGTGTTTCCCAAATTCCAAGATGACGTCCTCGTATGTCTTGTTTTAATCATATCAAAATTACTTAAACCGATGAATAGATTATCAAAATAGTTGGTGATTCATTTAATAGTTAATTGATTAATCTTTGCAGCTCTAATGGAATACATCAAAATGTACTTATGTGCAGTGCTTTCCACCAGTTGTCAGGACCCAACACTCGTTGCTGTACACATGTGCGTCTTTTTTAAGTTTGTTGTTCTTCCCTTGTTGCTGTTTTTCTGTTTCCATTTGTCTTTTTATCTCCCACACACAGCAGTCGAATGTAAGACCCACAGTACCCAGCATACAGTCATTGTTACTACTAAATGAAACCACACACACACACACACACACACACACACACACACACACACACACACACACACACACACAGCTGGATCAGATATGGATGTCGTGACCTTCCCACAGTCCCACTGTCGGTTTCTATAACGCCAGTAATTACAGCTGAAATGACACACACACACACACACACACACACACACACACACACACACTGCTGATGGAGAACTCGCCACATCAAAGTATTTGTAGGAAAGCTGCACGTGTGTGTGTGTGTGTGTGACACACATCGGTCCTGTTGTCTTCTTGCTGTGCATTCAGCTTTATTCAGTGACCTATAATACTGTTACTCCCTACAGTGTGTTGTACTGTAGGTGGGTTGATTTGGCAGTATATCACCGGGTGTTTAGATCTGAGTCCGTGTGTGTGTGTGTGTGTGTGTGTGTGTGTGTGTGTGTGTGTGTGCACATCTGCATCTGGACTCCAAACCGAGGTACGGGGAACATGGTGAAGGCTCCAGACCCTGAACCAGCGCAGTACAGTTTGGTGGTGTTCGTCAGCTAAATATCTCTGGAAACGGACGGCCCAGTCTAAGGAGTTGATCTGAGTCCAGCTGTTATTTCCTGTTCCGTGTGGTTGGGATTTCTCTGGTCACTGGTTATTTCCTGGAGCGTTGTTCGTCTGGAAGGAACTCCTCCAACCTTTTCTCTCTCTCTCTCTTTCTCTCTCTCGTCTTATTCTCTACATTTCTGCCTCTCTTCTTGCAGTATTGTATTTCGGTGTGTGTGTGTGTGTGTGTGTGTGTGTGTGTGTGTGTGTGTGTGTGTGTGTGTGTGTGTGTGTGTGTGTGTGTGTGTGTGTGTGTGTGTTGTAGTAAATTGCTGCTCCAGTTATAAGGTGATTAGTCATGTGGTATCAGTTTATGTTGCCAGTAATGGAAACTGCTCGCTGCCAAAAAAAGTCTCTCTCTCTCTCTCTCTCTCTCTCTCTCTCTCTCTCTCTCTCTCTCTCTTTTCTCAGCTTCCAAACTTCCCTCTCTCCTTCAGCTTTTCTCCTTAGTTTTTTTTTTTCTTTGGTGTCCCCCTCCTCTTTCTTCCACCCTTTCGCTCTCATTTTATGGCCTCTCAACCCCCCCCCCCCTCTTTCTCCCTCCTCATTGCGTTCTTTTCATTCCTCCCTTAACCTTCCATCCTCCTCCTTCCCATCCCTTTTTCCAATCTCTACACCACTCATGTTTCTCCTTCTCTTCTCAACTTAGCGCTTCTTCTTTCCTTTTAATTTCCCCTCCCTCTTTTCTATTTTGCCACCTCCCTCGCTTATGTAACTTTAGTTTTTTTCACGTTTTATAGATGACGATAACCATAAGAGAAAACTCTCAGGATGTAAAGGAGCGTTTTAACTTTTTAAACGGTTCAGAGATTCCATCAAACTGGCCAAGCACGCGTCGAATTAATTGAAGCCAACGATCGGGGGATGTTTAGTAGTTGTGGTCGCCAGGTCGACTCCCCCTGATAAATATTCTACATGCATCTCGCACTCCGACAAGCCTAATGTTGTGTCAATTAGAGAGGGGGATGGTTGGGAAAAGGGATAAACACACAGCGGCCGGGGGAGTGTTTACATTTCTGGGCTTCAGGTCTGATAATGGAGGAATGTCTCGGTCAGGTCAGCGTTGGATGACCGTGGTTACGGCTCGTTCAGAGCAAGACGGAAGGATTTAATGAGCCACGGTTAAGTGGAACTTGGGGAACTCATTGAGTAATCCTGTTACTGTAAAATGTCTGTCGGTTTGGGTTCTGTATCAGATTAGGGCAGAGGTTCTCAAGCTTTTTTCAATAATGTTTCACCTTTTTAAACAGTTTTCTTTTTGTACCCCCTAACCAGCGCGAATCATTTTTGGTAGAAAGAGTCTATACAAAGAGGAGCAATACAGCAATGTCAGCGATAGATTTACCGCACAGCCTTGTACCTGGAAAACATTTAAATGCTTTTTTTTTTTTTTTTAATCCCGACAAAACCTTGGAAAAAGACGGTAGAAAGAAGGAAGTAAGGCAAGAATAGGTCGAAAATACTAATACAAACTTCGAAAAAAAATTCAAAATGTTTTTTTTTTTTTTTTTTTTTTTTTGCGCCAAATGATATTTTTATGGTCACCATTCACCTCGTAGCTGGTTGAACGGTTCCACACTTCAAACTCTTTATATCAGTACTTTTAGAAATCTCAATGAAACAATTGAATGGGGGGGGGAAACCCTTCTGGAACCAGAGCTGTTAAAAATTGGGCGGTCACTGTTGAGCTCTACAGTATACTGTCTGGACTAGCCAGACCCTCCTCTGCAGCGCTGTGGAGGAAGGTCTGGCAATGCGAGACTAGTTGAAAACTATTTGAATGAATCGATTTTAATTTTTGCAGCTCTACTCCTTGTCCTGATGTCCTTGAAACACAGACTTTGAAAGAGGGAGGAATTGGACCAAAACTCTTGTTATCCAGCAGTGGGAAGTTCATACGCACACAAACCCAAAATGAATTCATATGAATGAGTAATGGTCCTGTCTCTCCCGCCTCTCCTCCTCCTGTTATAGCGAGGTGTGGAGCAGGTGGAATCGCTCATTAATCTAACAACAACATGGAGTTGAGTTTGAAGGGTGATTGGCGTGGAAATATCAGAAGAAAACACTTTCAAAGCCCATCAGGGATGTAAGGCTTGTGTAAACGGTGCGAGTTCAAGGTTCCGTGAATGTTATGGGTTTAGAAATGGAAATTTCTGAGTGATCGATGCCTCTGGAGTGATGTAGATTGGGAGGAGTGGGAGGGGGGGGGTGGTGGCATGTGTGTAACTCCACAGGAGCCAGACATGGCATACTTAGGCTGAATCTCATTAACTGTGTGTGTGTGTGTGTGTGTGTGTGTGTGTGTGTGTGTGTGTGTGTGTGTGTGTGTGTGTGTGTGTGTGTGTGTGTGTGTGTGTGTGTGTGTGTGTGTGTGTGTGTGTGTGTGTGTGCTGCCAAACAGGAGGGCGTCAATGCCAACAACAAACACACCCACTTCAGGGTTATTTCTCAAGGACACAGACGCACACACACACCACTGATTGCCCTATGCTAGTGGGTGAATCTGTCTCGTATCAGCATGAAGTTGCACAGACCTCCAACATTTTACCAAAACAAGTTCCAACCTGCGAGGAAATGTTTGGGAAAAGTCCAAATTGTGGGTTTCTTCCCCTTTTTTTTTTACTTTTAATTGAAGCACGTGTAAGAGGCAGTAGTCCCAGAAACGCAGCAAAGGTGAATGATGGGTACATTTAGACTGGAACCATTGGACTGGATTTGAAGGTGATATGTTGTGCCAGTATTTGATCTTTAGGGAAGCTTTTGATTTTGGGGTGGGAATCCATGAGTGGGATCAGAAAATGTATACCAAAAGCACACTGAATTGCCATTTAAACCAAGAGCAGTAGCTCAGTCCGTATGGACTTGGGTTGGGAACCGGAGGGTCACTGGTTCAAGTCCCAGTACGGACCAAAGTACAGAGTGTGGATTGGTAGCTGGAGAGATGCCAGTTCACCTCCTGGGCACTGCCAGGTGCTCTTGAGCAAGGCACCGTACCCCCCAACCGCTCAGGGTGCTGGTCCAGCACTGGCAGCCCACTCACTCTGACATCTCTCCATTTGTGCATGAATAGGTCCTGAGCATGTCTGTGTGTATTTCAGGCCTGTGTGTGTAGTGATTTCTAACAAACAGAGTTTAAATTGTAATTTCCCCACTGGGGATCAATAAACAGTATAATTATAGTTATTCATTATAGTAGGCTTGGGCCTACTATAAACTATAAACATCGGACCGTACGGGTGTACTGAATTTTACCACTAGGTGTTGCAGTTGTCTCAGTCGCTCCCCAATGAGACTGATGAAAGAGCACACAATGGGAGCGTAGCGGCACTAGACCACGCGGTGGCCGTAAAGCATTCAGGTTGTCTGCGTCGGCCATCCAGCGGTACGGCAAAAAACACGGCGGCCTGCGGTGAAAAGTTGACTCAACTTTCGGAGAAACTGAACCCCACGTCACGCTGCGGTGGCCAATCATGTAACCGGAGATCAGACTTGTCAGTGTGTGAGAAAATCAGAAACATCACTGCCTCTATCGCCGCCACAAGAAAGTGAAAAAAACGATACACAAACGCTTCGTGGACTAGCCAGACCCTCTTCCACAGCGCGGTGGAGGAAGGTCTGGCAATGCGGGACTAATCTAAGCTATTTTGATTCAGAAAACGGCGGCGCTATTGCCAAGTAGTTAAACTAGTAACGCTACTGCCCACACTGCTTGCAATACAAGTTTATACTTAGTGCCAGGTTGATAATGTTGGCTACTTTGTCATTTGCCAGAAAGTTTCAAAATGGCAAATGCCGGTTCAAGCAGTTGGCATGAAATCAACCCAGTTTAGCATCGTAAACCAGACCGTACCGGACCAGTTAAACCATAAATCGACCCAACTCTACCATCTAGTGGGCTCACAAATAAATGTCCATGTTTACCGTACAGACATGAGTGTATCAATCTCCTTGGGAAGAAAGTGAATAAAACCCCAAATGTCGAACGATCCCTTTTAAAGTGTTGCATGCTGAATTCTGAAAAGCATCTAAAAGTTCAAATATATAATAGAAAAACGTTTCTAGGACATTTTGAAGGGATTAATCTGGTTAGATTTGGAGAAAATATTGACTGGTTTCCATTTTCAAACATCCATATCTTTCCCATCCTAGTTTGATTTATCTTTCCAGACACCGACTCGGATAGATCTCTCAACGCCTCGTGCATTTCCATCAAATACTTGATGTGCACCCAACTGCTGTTAATGCCAGAGCTTTGCAGCACGCAGATCAGAGCAGCCGGGGGAGGGAAGGGCTGTGTCGAGAGAAAGACGTTTTCAGGACAGGGCGAAAGGCATGACGAAAGTGAAACAGACAGATAAGAGAGGAAGCCGATTGGTTAAGAGAGGGGCTCATGACAGTTCAAAAGTGGGATTTTTCATCGATTTTTAGAAGGTCTCAAGTCTGACATTGGCACATCTCGGATTGAAGCCGGAGCTGAAATAGCTTTAAATGCCGTCATTTTCGTGCCAAAACATTTCAAAGTATTCAGTGTTACATTTGACACTCTTGACGGTCATTCTCTTCACGCTGGAACAGATTCTGCAAAAGCCAGCAGCAAAACATAAGCCAGGTTTAAATACTTTTTACAACTTCCTTTCCTTCTCTTGTGTTGTTGAAGTTAAAAATCTATACCTTCTTTTATCTATCCATGGTGGAGTGTGATTGCACATTTGGACTTGCTTTCTACTTTGACAGATTTCCCTCTGTAGCAGCTTGTGACTGACAATGCCAATAAAGTTTGTTCAAACCACAGACCCATCAGTTTGTGGACTGCCGTTCTGAAGCCTTGAGTTTGGCAACATGGCCGTCCCTATCTTGGTTTGTTGAAAGCAGGCGTGACGATACATGACGATAAAGCGAGTCGTCCAGTGGAGATTTACCTGCAGCGGGTTTGGCTACTGCTGCCATTCATCTTTAGATTGGCCGACTGTGGCTGGGTCTCTTTCCGCATACTTCCTTCAGTACACTGCTAATGGTCACTGACCACTTCCTGCCGTAGTGCCCACTTTCGATGGTTAGTATTGTCCCAGAAGGAACACTTGTTTTAAAACACTTACCAGAAATGACGAGCGGGACTAACGCGACGAAAGCAACGCGTTGCAGCTGATTGGACGAACAAGTCACGTGGGTCTGGCTGCTCCCGAAGTGCGGAATACGATTTCGTATTTTACAAGCAAGAAATAGGCCATATAGTTGCAGTCTGTTTTTCTGATTGACAAAGGTCAGTTTAAAAGATTTTCTGAGACTCCTCATTTGCATAGTAAGCAAGCAAGTAGCCTGGATTCAACTGATGAGTTTAGTGCGAGTAGGGTCCATCGTTCCACACTGAACTTTTTGACCGTTTTTATGGGGGTCATCCGGGTACTTTCAGTGCACTGACTTTTTGCGTTATCTACACTTTATACTTAAAACCGTTTGAAGTGTGCAAGTAGGCGGTTTGAGACACAGCCTTTCTCTTAAGCTACCAGCTAACGCTAGCAGCAGCAGCAGCTGGCTAGCTTGGTTGGCAGAAAGCTGAACAGGACATTTTTAGCCGACCAAAATGTTCCAACAAACGGAGAGTCGCTACCGCAAATATGTAATCAAACTTAAAGCATTTCATTGGATCAGAGGAAGATGACACTTTGTTTGTTGTGATTATTATTTCTTTGTGCATCAGAAGGCCAATATGAGCGGTGTTTTGAATTGAATTGAATTGAAAAAACTTTATTAATCCCGATAGGGAAACTGGTTTGCCACCAACCATACAGCAATCGAACACAATACACAACTAAAAAACAAATAAACAAACAAATAATTCTGGACTAGTAGACCAATAGACCGTGATAAGGAGACAATAAATAAATAAATAAATTATAAAAGACAAAAATAATATCCAACGGTTAACAGTGTAGGTTATAAAATCTAACCGCAGCGGGAACAAAAGACCTTCTCATGCGCTCACTAGAGCACCGAGGCATTACCAATCGCTCACTGAAAGAGCTTCGGAGTCCTTTGAACAGAGGGTGTAATGGATGCCCTTCAAAAAGCAGGACAATTTTTAGTTTTGAACTAATCCTCTTCTCTACAGTAACCTCCAGTACATCCTGGTTAAGACCAATAACTGAACCAGCTCTCTTGATTAACTTGTTTATCCTATTTTTGTCCTCAACAGATATACTGCCTCCCCAGCACAGTACAGCATAAAAAAGTACGCTAGCCAAAATCCCTTGATAAAAAACATTTAAGAGCTTTGTGCTGATGTTGAATGATCTAAGTTTTCTCAAAAAGAACAATCTCGACTGAGCCTTCTTCATTAGGACATTCGTATTCTCCTTCCAGTTTAATTTTTCGTCCAGGTATATACCTAAGAATTTATATGACTGCACAGGACTGTTTATCAGTCCTGTTGTTGCTGAGAAGAAACCGAGAAACGAGCTTCTGATGCTGCAGAAAGAGAGGATCGAAAAGTAGTTTTGTTTGTCTTCAGCAGACTAGAACACAGTGTGTGTGTGTGTGTGTGTGTGTGTGTGTGTGTGTGTGTGTGTGTGTGTGTGTGTGTGTGTGTGTGTGTGTGTGTGTGTGTGTGTGTGTGTGTGTGTGTGTGTGTCCAGGGATTTGTAAGTGTAAAGGCTCTGCTCCGTCACTTCCATTAAACATGCTGTCGTCATTTTTGTTCTCCCTTCCCCTCTCCTATCTATACCTACCTCTCCGTCTCACTTCTTCTGCTTTCCCGTCTCTGCTTCCCAGTAATGCTCATCTCTCGCTTGATTGCTGTTGCTGAGGTGTGGGACTTGGCTTGTCTGACACACACACGCACACACGCACACACGCAGAGCGATCCGCCACACTGGTCAGGACCCTCAACAGTCTGTATATTGGAGATGAAAATTCCTTTGAAAGGCCCAGACACCACACACATTCTCTCTCTCTCTCTCTCTCTCTCTCTCTCTCTCTCTCTCTCAAACTGAGTTTTGAAGACAGGAGTCTGTTGCCAGCCGCTGGTTTTAACTACAGTCTTATCTACAGAACCACTATCAGTAGTTTAAAGATAGAGCTGGTGGAGCCGAGTCGTGTTCTTCCCCCTCTCTCTCTCTCTCTCTCTCTCGGTCTGTCTTTCTCTCCCTCTCCTGCCTTTGTCTTTCTCACAGTCGGTGTCTCTCGTCCATGTGTATGCTGCTGACAGATAAGGCGTTGATGTTAATTACGAGACATGTCGCCTGTCAGACAGAGAACGAGTCGGGCAGGGGAAAAGTAACCTCGACAGCGAGCTTTTCGACCGATGCAGGATTTTCAATATCCGTACTCGTGTGGATTGTTCCAACTCCTCAAACTTAGGCTGCGTTTACATCACTACGTTTTGGTTTCAAAAAGAAAATCCGTTGCTACGTTTACACCTCTCATTCCCCCTTGCTCTGGTGCTCCAGAGCCCCTAAACCGGAGACCTTTGAAAACCCTTCTGATCCCGTTTTGGGTTTGAAACTTCCAGGGTTGTGTTGTAGTCTTGACGGCCGCAAACGGAGACAAAAACAACGCTGCATGTCATGAAGTCTTAGCATCAGTTCGGTAGGCTTATAGTCTCTTCTGCACCAAAAAAGTATTACCATGGCAACACCAACCGGTCGGAGAATACATGATGCTTCCTGTTTGCATCGGCACGCGCATGCCCAGGGTACATGAATGGTCATGAGACGTGCAAGTTTGGCCGGGGTTAGTTTAAACGGAGAATGTTTCTGCTACTGTAGCTAAAACTCTTGTTTGAACGGAGATCGTGTTGTGGCTCAAAATTCTCAGAATTTTTTACTTTTCTTCCATGTAACAATGAAAAAAAAAAAAAAAAAAATAGCTGGCAGTTAATTTAAAAGTTAACAACTAATCGATTAATCTTTGCAGCTCTAATCAAAATGTTATTTATTGGCCCTCCAAAAAAAATAAAAATGTGGCAGTAAAAAAGATTTAAGAGCTGATGTTTGCACTCGCTTCTCAACCTTGGAGTACGACTCCCACAGGTCGCCCCGACTTTCTCTCTTTGCATTACAAAAACACAGTGTGTGTGTCTGTGTGTGTCTGTGTGTGTCTGTGTGTGTCAGGCTGACAGCCTGATGAGCAGCCCTCCTGAGGTGGTTTACGTGAACGCTCGCGTGTGTGCGCGTGCGTGTTCTGACTTTTTCTTTGTGTTTCTTGCTGGGAATGAGTTAATCTGGGACCAGGGGGAAACGTTTGCCCCCAGATTAGTGTGTATGTCTGTCAGATAAGCCTGTTGGTATCTTCACGCTTTCTGCAGCTCTCTGAAAACATGCCACACGTGATCTAAATTGAATACTTTAAGTATAAAATGCATTCAGTTCAAACCCTAACCCTTGCCTAAACACGGCCATTATCCCAGTTGTTGTTGCAGTTTGAAACCCATCATTAGTAATGTTCAATAAGAAACCGGTCGATGGAGCAGCTTTGTTTTCATTATTTCTGTTAAATTGCTCCTAAAATTCATTGCCAAGTGATTTAAAATAAAAGAAAAAAAAAAAAAAAAGCTTTGCTTCATCGCCTCAAAAACTGTAATTTCCTCCGTAGCAAATTTCACAATCTATCCTCTCAGCTGTTTGCAACCCTGAACTGGAATCCCAGTTAAACTCAAGGCTGAGTTATTAATGTCGAAAATGACTTGTTTCGGGAGTTCCCATTAACCTCCAGCATTAGTCTTTAATCGGACAACAAAGAGGTGTTTGTGTGAGGAATAAATACAAGGCAGATCTTCCATATTTTCCCCATTGGTGGTCCAGTTTCTTCCTGCAGTCTAAAGACATGCGGGTTAGGTGAACTGACTAATAAAAAGGCAAAGTCCTTCCCCTTCCAGTGGACCACCATGGGACCTTATTTTGGATGAAATATGTACAATAGGGGGGGAGACACAAATAATTATTTGATTCTGTTTGAATTGAGCCATAAATTACACACTTTTGTCAGTATAAAAGATAATTTTGCAAGTGAAGAAAGTTGTATAGGGTTTGTCGGAGGTTTGTCGTAGCACCACTTAGTTTTGTGTGGAACCGCTCAGTGAACTACATCTCTCGTCTCGCACAATATATAGTATGTCACCTTGCTCGATAGCTAGCTAGCGTAGCTCTGCTCCACAACACATGTAACGTTATCTTACCTGATGGGTTTTATAGAGCCCGACCGATTAGGCATTTTCTAAACTATTGTTATCGGCATTTATAATGGCCAATAAATGAATATATTTAAAAAATAAAATACAAACGGACAAAAGACCTTTGAACCTTGTTATGAGTGTTTGTGTCCCTGTTGGCAACACCCTTTAAGTTTCATATCTTAAGTTTGTATTTTTATACATTTTATTTATTGGAACTTTAATATATTTTGATGTTCTGTTGTGACAAAAGTTTATTTTTAAACTGCATTATCATATTATTTTTGTGAGGACCCATAAATAACTACAAATAACTAATGATAAAGGAAATCTGTTTGTTTTGTTACATGTTTCTGGATTTTTTTTTTTTAAATATATGGGCCGATATATCGGAATATCAGATTTTAAAATCTCCAAATATTTGTATCGTTATCGGCCTTTAAAATCCTTTATTGGTCGGGCTCTAGTGTTTAATCCAGTGAAGTTTTATCAGCAGAGAAGCAAAATGACGAGCTAGACTCGTTGCTTGTGTGAGTAACGTTACATATAGGGAACATTATAAATAGGGCTGGGCAATATGGAGAAAATCAAATATCACGATATTCTTGACAAAATACCTCAATGTTGATATTGCGGTGATATTGTAGGGTTGACAATTGGTGCTTTCACAAAATATGTTCACAATTAGATTTTAGATAAATAATTATATATATATATATATATATATATATATATATATATATATATATATATATATATATGTATATGTATGTATGTTTGAACTGCTGTAATGTGTATGTTTTAATAACATGCTAATCAAGCACATTTTCAGAAACTACAATTTAGGTTTCAAATGAAGCCTCATACATGCATTTTGCACATAGGTTTTTCCCTTTTGGGAGAGGGAAATAGATGAAAATCAAGCGAAAGAAGTGGATTTGAACAGGTTAAAACCAGGAAAAGACAAAACTTACCATATCACGATATTACAATATCCCAAATCTAAGACTATATCGATTCATATTGATATATTGCCCAGACCTACTTACAAAACCAAAGTCATCTTTCCAAAATTGTCACAGATGCCTACATGGCATACATTGGCTCTCTCTCACAAAGATCTTTAACAGTCTGTCTTGTTAAGCTCTGACCACCCACTCTTGGAGGAATTGATTCCTCTTCCCTCTGGGCGAAGATTTAGGCTCCCTAGAACAGAAACAAACGGGTACAAATTTTCTTGTGTTCCTTGTGCAATTAGAGCTTTTAACTTGCACAACTCTTGAGTGCACAGCTTCTATTTGTGTCCCTTAAAGTCACGTTTAGAAATCTCTTTCTTTTAGACACACTCAAGGATTTTAATTTGAGTGATGAAATTGCTCTTACTCAGTTTGTTGGTTGTGTGCTAAGTAACGCTGTTTTATGCCTTGTTTATTGGGTTTTTAAATTGTTTTGCTGTTTTTTTGTACCGCCAACTTCCGAAGAAATTTCCCAAGAAAAGTTTGTAAAATATGAAAATGGCTGGTAGATTTGCTTCACTCACCAGCCAAAAAAAAACAATGATAATCTATTGTGTGGCTGGTAAAATTTGAACATTCATTAGCTGTTTGCCTGGTGGACAAAAACCTTGATTTTGAACCCTGCTTGCAAAACTATCTTTTGAATTGACAAAGATCAAATGTGTAATTCCATGGCTCAATTCGAACAGGATCAAAATACTGCATCAACCAAGCTAAATTGCGCCCTATATTTTCATTTGATTGCAGTCGGTCACTTCCCATCTCACTCTTTCTCCTCCTCTTGCAACGCATATTACTTCTTCATCTTGGCCTAAGTCCAGTTGAGTGCCATCATACAGCATTTCATAGCTTACTGAATAAACCAGAAGCCTCTGAGAGTCAGAAGAGATTAGGTTGCACTCTGGTGTGTGTGTGTGTGCTTTTTCTCCTGTGTCTCATGCTCAATGGTGTGTGTCCGTCCGCTCACATTTTGTAGGACTAATTTAAGCATGTCCAAACACCCACGCAGACGTATGCAAGAAGAGCAGAACCACATCTGAGGAAAAAGGGCTTTAAGTTGAAGGACTGCGAGCATGTGAACGGAAATGTAGAGACCTCTTCACACACACAGAACGGAGGGAGACAGAAAATGGATGCTGCTGACATAACGGGGAGGAAATGTTGAATGTTCAACAGATCGGGGGAGGGTTAAACAGAGCTGGATTAGAGGAAGACAGATCCAAAAAGATGTGCAAATACACAAAATACCGTTAAACGTCAGGGAGTGTAAGTCATATCTGAACGCATGAGCTCCCAGTCGTCAGCCTAAGGTTGCGAAACTGAGTAAATATGAGTGAAAGGGGAACGATGGGTTGAGATGCAGCCTGCAGCTTGGCAGTTTCCTAATGATGTATGACATCTCGGTTAGTGAGATTCCCCCCCAATAAAAATGGAAATAAACAATGGACAAATAGAGTCTTTAAACACTTCAGATGTAAAGTTATTCGCTGTCAAAGTGATGCCAAAATGAATGGGAGTCAATGGGATGCTAACGGGAGGTTGATCGCTTTGTAGCATCAAAATGGCTCCATAGGAGGTTCGAGTTCTGAAGCGAAGCTTACCCCCTTGGTGGCGGCGCCCTCTCAAGGCTGTAGTAGTTATGATGGTAGCAGAGCAGGAAGTACAGTGACGAAATGCAAGCTTGCCAAATTTTCATGTAAAGAGGCAGGTTGGGCTGGTGGATGGGTCAAACAAACACAGGATGTTCTCCTGGGAGAGCGGGGTTTGAGCCCGTTTTGAAAATAAAAGTAAACGGTGTTTTGTTTTTTTTACTTTACGTAACAAACTAAGCTACGTCGTGTTCTACGTCACATGCGTAACCTTCAGGAAGTGAAGTGAACGTCTGATTTGAACCCAAACCACCATCTTTTTCTAAACTTAATCGAGTAGTTTTGGTGCCTAAACCTAACCAAACTGCGACAGTGGCGAGTTTTTTATTTAACTTTACGAACAATCAGCATCACGTAGAAGGAAGTGAAGTAGCTGCTTTATTTGAAACCAAACCAAGAGCTTTTTCTAAACTTAACCAAGTAGTTTTGGTGCCTAAACCTAACCAAACTGCGACCGCTTTACAACGTTGAAAACGTGTTTTTAAAAGAGTGACCTTTGTGTTAAAAACCGCGACGGTTACCTTCTCCGGTTTCGATATGAGGAAGGGAAACGCTCCTGTGGGTCAGATCAGAGGGGAGGAATAAACGACCCATATGGTTGTAATGGTTTGGAGGACTTGGTGTAATGAAGTTTTTATTTTATCTCAAGGGGCCACTAGCCAGGCTTCAGATATTGACTCTTGTATGTCAATATAAAAAAAAAGTTAAATATTTGAATTTAAACGGATAAGCCAGTTATTTAAAGTTAAGTTACTGTTCATTTGTGACACACATGTTTACTCTGTTAGAAAAGTCCGTAGAAATACGGGCTAATGTACTGTAGGGGTGGGAATCACCAGAGGCCTCACGATATGATATCATCACGATGCTTGTGTCACGATACGATGTTATTGCGATTTTAAACATATTGCAATATTCTGCGATATATTGCAATTTATTACCTATTTTCCCAATTTCAATTTAAGTCCCCTAAAAGAAAACTTTGTCAACATCTGTTTTATCTAAAAAGATACATTTCTCTGTTTGTTCAATTCAATTTTATTGCTGCAAAATCAGATTGTCAGACAGACTGACCAACACATATATATATAATAATAAATCCATACTTGGCATCTGTGTATCGATACAGTATTGCCACAGAAAATATTGCGATACTATGCTGTATAGATTTTTTCCCCCACCCCTAATAAACTGTGTTAATATGAAGGAATTTTCCATAAGGATTTTTCATAGATGTTTTTTCGTATTTTTATTTTAATTTTTTTGGATTAACAGAAATGTCCGTTTTTAAA